>NC_055959.1:22566621-22841621 GCF_018492685.1 Alosa sapidissima
TTAAGGATTTTGATTGAATTGCATTAAGCAGTAGAACAGCATCCTCTGCTGCCAACTACAGTAACCATTTGTCTGTTTAAACAATTCACTTCCAGATTCAACATGATGACGCCTATTTCTACTGTGGCACAACCAGTGGTGACATACTAAAAGTTAATATGAAGACCAGACTTCTCAATAGCTTTGGACCTGTAAAACAAAAATTCATCAAAGTAAGATGATTGGAAGATTTATGATAGGATTTCAGACAGATTTTTACCCGTATTGATGTTATTCATCTGTATTGATTTTTTATGAGCTAGTACTTTGTGTCATTTATTCATTCATTCCTTTGTTCAATCCATCATTCATTCAGTCGGTTATTCATTCATTCATTCATTCATAGGGAGTGATTGCTATGAAAGTACTGAAAACAGGTGACTTGTTGGTTGGGTCAGGAGATGGCATATTAACCCTGTGCTCTGAATCCAACTTTAAAACATTGAAGTAAGTACTAGGTCATTGGATCATGACCGCCGTTATCAAGGCATTTGACTATAGCCTTGTTGCACTAGAATAGTTGCCCTTTTATGCTCAGGACCTATCAGTCTTTTTCATAGTTAATGTCACCTACATTTTCTGACTTAGGTCATGAAGTACTAGTCAGAACTGCAGAGTTAAGTGGTCATTCATTGAGCTCATCATATATATCTGAATCTGAAAAGTGTGTGGCCTGACTTGCCCACCTCTTTCAGACAGGTGCAGCTGGAAGGAGGGGTGACCTCTGTCACCCTGCGGGGTGAGGGCCAGCAGTTCTTTGTGGGCACCGAGGCCTCTCAGATTTACCGCTTCAACTACGTGGACTTCAAGGAAAAGCTCATTGTCACCAGCCACAGCAGTGCTGTGTGGGATGTTGCTTTCCCCTAGTGAGTGTCTTTTGCATTATTGTTTGACGTATTCAATTGGTGATGTCTAGGCTGTTTTCTAAAATAAAGCCTTTTTTTACCACAAGAGGGTACTGTGGGACAGAATATCGACATACCCACAGGTGCAGGTAGAAGGGTTTTTCATTGCAAGATATAGCTGGGGAGCCAGGGGAGTTGGCCTGGGATGCTTGGGTTGGGTTTGTATCTTTGATAAGGCAATACGCCATGTTTGTGCTATGGTGATGGGGATTCCTAGCCTGGCTGGCACCAGACTGATTCTCAAATCTCAGTTTTTTTTGTTTGTAACATTTTATTTATGATGCTTTTTTCACAATAACAGTAGAGGGTTAAATGAAGGAAAGAAAAAGAAACAGGCATACAGAGCTACAAGAAAAACAAACAAAAAAACTGAAAATATAGCAACATGAGGTCATAAAGATAAAGTATACAAGTGGTAGTCAGTCAGGCATGGTTAATTAGCCTAAATTCACAGTTCTAGGACATTTACGTAAATGGATCATTTCCCCCATATTTTCTCTCCAATCTCTCTTTGGAGCCTTATGGAATATGTCATCTGCTCAAGGAGGTGTAAATGTTTCACAATACCAACAAAGGTACCCACGGTAGGAGCGTCGTCGTCTCATCGTCTTTGGTCAATCCCTCAGGGAAATGGCACAAGTAAAGAGTCTAGGAACGCTTTGTTCACTTCTGATTTCTAAGGGGTGTAACCAGAAGTGAAATGAAACTTAACATGGTACATTAACCTCTTACCATATTTTCAAGTATAGCATACATCTATAAACAAAGGTTTTTTAATGCAGTTATTTTACTCATTTCCAAAGCATATATGTCTGTGTAACACTGTTGCCATTAGTGGAGCCATTGGTAGTGTTCAAAGAGCCTGTAACCCTACCCCTTTGGTTGTTATCAGATAAATCCCACACCAGATAAGTGCTTGATAGGTTCCTGGGTTTTTGGTGATTTGGAAATCGCTGTGAATTGAGGAATTGATGGACGAGCTAATTGAAATGCACTCACAGATTTGTCTGGGTTCACCCAGGCTGGGTGATACCAATACTGCCATGCAATGCAGAAGTAGTTGTGAAAGTAATGACTAATTATGGGGTAAACTGCTACATATTTCTTAGTGGCTCCTCTGAGCTCTTTGCCACCTGCTCAGAGAACAACATCAGAGTGTGGCACACCGAGACTTCCAAAGAGATGCTGCGGATCTCTGTACCCAACATGACTTGCAATGCCATCAGTTTCACACCAGATGGCAAAAGCATTATGAGTGGTAGGTTCCTTATCCCCAAGACCTTTCAGCAGTCAGCTAGAGTTATGTCTGTCACTTCCAGTTATTGCCATAAGAAGCATATGAATATGAGAATATTTGTTGGTTAGAATGTCAATTCATGTCCAGTTTAGTCTAGTGTCTAACATTACCTGTGTTGAACAAACAAATACTTACATGCTGGTGAGTTACATGGTGGAATATTACCCTCTAGCCTGGAGTGATGGCAAGATTCGCGGCTTCACACCTGAAACTGGGCAGCTGAAGTTGACAGTGCACAACGCCCACACAATCGGGGTAACTGCCATTGCTATCACCAGGGACAATAGCAGGATCGTCAGTGGGGGTGGCGAAGGACAGGTGAGGCTGTCTGCGGCCAGATGTTACGATTTTATTGAAAATGTGATGCCATTGTGTTAATGAGTTTTGCACTCTGTAAGTGCAGTCTGTTTAGCTTTGAAATGCTACTGAAGGCTCTGAAGTATTATGACGTTATGCATAACTCCTACTTTATCTGCAAACTAGGCTAGTACAGTACCTCATTGCAATTGTTTGTGGACTGTTTTTGAAAATCTTTGATCTTTTTAGATTGTTTCATTGTGATTGACCCTCACAATTATGTGATAATGTAAACAACATATTGTATTAAAGTGCATAGTCTAAACTGATTAATGGGTGTCTCTGTCTCTTTTGTCTTTGTCTTTTTGAGGTTCGAGTGTGGGAGATTCTGGCAGATTCGCACTCACTGCTGGAGACCATGAAGGAGCATAAAGCTTCAATCAATTGTATTAAGATCAAGAGCAATGACAAGGAGTGTGTCACCGCCAGCTCCGATGGTGCCTGTGTCATCTGGGATCTAGTGTGAGTGTAATGACAGGTGTAAAAAGGAATTTGATAACTTGGACAAATTGATGTCATAAGTACATACTAGTGTTGTACAGTGCAATTAATTTACAAATTCTTCCACGATCATGTCATGTCAAGCTGTGTGGAAGATTAAAGCAGTTTTGTAGTAACTGAACCTGTGATCTTGGTGCTGGAACCATTCACGTGTATTGTAGTTGAACTGTTGAGGTACAATCATAGATTCAGTATACTCTATGCTGATTGTGTCTCATAATTGATATCATTTCTGTCCCTGCAGGCGTTTTGTCAGAAATCAAATGGTGCTGGCCAACACTTTGTTCAAAACAGTCTGCTACCATCCTGAAGAGTATCAGATCATCACCAGTGGCACAGACAGGAAGGTAGATGACAGTCATGTGTGCTAATGTCCCCTTCCTCAATACTCACCCTGTTTATGTAACCTCAAAATTAATATCTATAATAACATTATAGATAAACATAAGGTCAATGTCCCAAAGCTGTTGTGGCTTTATTATGCCTATGTGGATGGGAAAGCCGCTGTGTCAGTAAGCAAGTAAGACTGAAACTCCATGTCCCACATATTTTGTGCTCGTAATTACAAAGATAGCCGCCAACTAAGATACAGGACCTGTGTTTTAAATGCAAGTTGGGTTTTGTCTAAAAATAACTTCAAATAACAATTGTGATAGGAGGCCAGCGTCAGAATGAGACAGCTGCCAGCCCATGAGACAATCACGCGTGTGTTCACAGGCATAAACATGTTCTTTTGCGCTGTATTATGTTTTGTTTGACAGACACATCCAGCTTTCATTTGCATTTGGAGAACTTATTAGGACAAACTGATGGTTGCCGTTTGCAGTCCAAAAATAGGTTCTCTCTTGCTGTTAAATGACACACACCATACAGTATACCCCCTTATTTCAAATAGAGGAAACACTGAAAAGTAAATTGACATTAACAAAACAGACCAATGATTAGCATTCACATGCACCTACACCTCCGGAGTGGATCTGCATATCAGTTAAAGGGAAATGACTGACATTCAACTATAAAACATTACTCGGCATTGTAGTAGTTTATACTGGAGAGTGCTACAGAGTGTGTGATACAGAAACATGCAATTTTAAGTTTGTATGTATTTGTGACTGTTGTATGCTGTGTCTCTTGGTAGATTGCTTATTGGGAAGTCTATGATGGGTCTGCCATCCGGATGTTGGAGGGATCTCTCTCAGGTGCCATCAATGGCATGCATATCACCCTTGATGGAAAGCATTTTGTGACAGGTATGGGGAATTTGTTATTTTTTTTTATATTCAGAACATGCTGACTCATTGCACCCATTGAAAATGTCAACTCTCAAAGCAGACTTGGTATGCAGACTTCGTTTTGTGATGTTTGAAATTCTTACAGCGGAGGAAGACTCAGTGTCGCATTGTTGTTTTTTATTATTATTATTTCAGTTCATTCTGCAGTTTATAACCCAAACTCCAGACTCACTCATGTTAGTTTGTATTTTTCAGTAACCTTTACCTTTAAAGGAATTTAAACAGATTACTTTGTTTTAAAGTTAAATAAATAATTAAATAATCCTACCCTGCTTACCATGCCTATGGGTAGAGGAAAAGTGATGAGGTGTTATATTATTCTTCATGCAGGGGGAGATGACAAGCTGGTGAAGTTGTGGGCATATGAAAATGGAGAGATGACACATGTAGGCATCGGGCACAGCGGCAGCATCACCAGTCTTAAAATCTGCCCCAACAGCAAGTTTATTATCAGCACCAGTAAGGATGGAGGAGTGCTGCGGTGGAGGTACCCTCAACCTGTTCACTGAGTTCTGCCCATAAATTGAATCCAGAAGGGGATTCATGAATTCATTACTTATAGGCCTAACATTTCAAATAAATATTAATTTTATATTATATTTTTGTACCAAAACTGAGATTTAGATGACTTCTTGAGACGCTTTTGTGTTTTTATATCATCTCTATAAAGGATTCAATATTATTTTCTATAAGGTGTTTCATTGCACTTTTTACACATTGCACAATTAATCTGCTAACATTTTAGCTGTGGGAGAATCGTATAGCCTACTATCATACAACAGCAGAGGGCTCATTGTACAACTGGTAAAAACTCCTTTCCAAATGCAACATTTGTAGCTTGACGTTGAAATAATATCAGTTCAGTAGACCACGAACATCAAATATTTGCAGCATGATATAGGGCATAATCAAGTTAGTGCCTTTAAATGGTTAAATGTTAAGTAGAGGGGGTGGGTGTTTTCGTGCTTGACCTGAGGTGAAATGTAGGTGAAGCCCACTATCAGTTCAGCGCGCTTTACAAAAACCGCCAACTGAGAGCGTGATCAGCGGTAGGATCACTACGTGTAAACACTGGGCGCGGCGTCCCTCTGACGGAGAATGACAGCTCACGCGAGTCTGAACTGTCGGAATGCTCGAGACGTGGACATGTTCATGGCTGTTTTTCCCTGTGCCTTGGCACCGCTTGTTTGTGCCACCGTAGTTCAACCTCTATCCGAGCTGTCCTGCTTTGGGGTTGAAAGGCCTTAAATGCGGACAGGTAGAGAAGCTGTCTCCCGTTTTTTCTCTCTGTGACTAGTGAAGGCTCTCAGGATAGTCATGGATACGAGAGAGACCAAATCAAAAGACGAATCAATGAAAACCAAGACCGCCAAGAGCAAAGAGAAGAAACAAACTGCAGCGAAGTTATTTCGAAAGAAATCATTTAAGTCAGTGGGAAGTCTTATGAATAAAATTCTGAAAACTTTGGGCACATGGGCTCATGTCGGGGACGCTGAACCGGTGGATGGAGAAGATGATGACGGGGGATTTCGGGACGGTACACCTTGCACGCTCAGCGCGAACTCAGGATATATGAAAGAGGACACCCAGGTCACGTCTGAGCGCTTAACGAAAAAAAGTTTGACGCTTTCATCCCGTCACGTAAACTCTCTTAAAGATAGATTGTCCTTGTCTTATGGAGACAAAACTCCAGGTGTCCTGGGTCTGAAAAATCACGGAAACACTTGCTTCATGAATGCAGTAGTACAGTGCTTAAGTAACACCGACTTGCTGGCGGAATATCTTTGCCTTGAACGGTACAAGTTGGATTTCAGTGAAAGGAGAGTCAATGGAATTGTAAAGACTGAGGACATGCAGTCTGCCCAGGGAGAGGTGACTGAGCAGTTAGCGTCTCTTGTCAGGGCGCTATGGACTTTGGAATACACTCCTCAGTTATCCGTGGAATTTAAGGTAAAGCTACGTTAACTGTGGCACTCTAAATCATTTGAATTCAGTCGCCGGTAAAAATATAACCTCAGTGTTTTACCGACTACTTGCAAGATATAGCCTATTTGGTAGGCTATTGTAGGGCTGTGTAATGTGGTAATAGAAGTGATGTACAGAATACAACTGGGAAGCGTCCAGTTGGGTTCTCACAAAATAACCCCTCTGGAAAGTCGTTAGGATGTAGCTCTCTAGGCCTATTCACTGGTGTTTTTTTTTTTTTTTTTTCGTTAAAGTGCGCGGGGGTTCCTTGTGGCTCTGATAACTTTCCCTATGGTTTGCTGCTAAGCAATCATTAGACATAAATTATGAAATCCCCATGTTTTGATAACATCACTTATACTGACATTTGAATAGCTGTTGGTTTCACACCAGTGCATCTCATTAGAAAACGATTAAATAACCTCCCATCAGAGATTCATCATGCAGAAGCAACTGCTCTGAATTTCTTGAACACTTGAAAACTATCCATGCCTCTGGACAAGGCAGTGAAGAAAAAAACAAAACAAAAACACTTCTGCTGGTCCAGACAAGTGAGCCAAACATTGCATGCCCTTCGCCACAGAGGGCAAGATAATTAGTGGAATATTATTCAACTGTCCATATTGTCTGAATTTGACAGTATAAGAGTCCATCATATAGTCTTTAATTACTATCTGTTGTTTTCATTCAAAATCTGGTGAAAAAGGGGTAATTTTTGATAAGGAGGTGTTTTTATCCAAAACTTGAGGGGCACTTACCGACAGTGCTGTTTATGCAGCTTATCAGCAGGACTCAACACAAAGTCTTCCCCTGAGGACAAGGCCTATTGAGTGCTGCTCCCTGAATGCTGATGCTGCAGGCGGCCGGCAGTAGTGTGCCACAGAGCCCAGGGGCACAGGGGTCACCAGGTGTCTGGGCTGAAGTGCTGAGCTGGCAGTCTCTTCTGAGCCCAGCGACATCACAAAGCCATCTAAGAAGTACTCTGAGCTTCAACAATAGAATGCTGCGCAACTCTGGTCAGCCAAAATTAGTCAGAGTGACGTCTCACGCTACCCCCGGGAGTCTGCTTTGGGAGTGCAGATCTGTCTCATATTTCGGCGTCTCATGGCTTTTGTGGTCTTATCGCGATTGTGATTTCAGCCGTGACTTGAGGATGAAAGACCAACGGTATTTAAGCTGCCACACAATAAGCCACTGGGAGTAATTTGTTTGTGAACAGCTCCCAGCAGTTATCGAAGGTGATATACATGTTAATGTGCAGTAATGTTGGCAGGGATCTTATTATTTCATACATCAAATGCACAGTTAAATTTGATTTATTCAGTTGTTATATTAAGTTAATTTATATATCACATGCATAGTTGAAAGTGATTTGTGGATGCATAAATAGTCTTGCCACCTCTATTCAGAAAGTGAATTTGGGGATTGCTATATTAGGTAAGCATGCAGCTAGGCAGAAAAGACCTAGCCTGGACCACCATAGTTCATAACCATTTCTCTCAAACAAGAAAAATGTCAGGCCAATCAGCAACGAGATGGGAAGACGAAACCGAAACTTATTGTGATAAACAGAAGCAGCAACACCTGCAAACGTCAAAAAATGCAGTTGGAAAAATGCAGAAATGTATTTACAGCAAAGGTAGACACATACTGTACATTGTTTTCCTGACTGTTGATGCTGTTTATTGTCAGTTTGTAAAGTTTAGGCAAAATAGGAAGTAACATTAGGAATCTCTGATCAATGTGAGTAATTGGTAAGGCTGGACCAATGATTTCTAAGTTGGTGCCCGTTGTGATGCAAGTGTTGTAAACGTTTCCCAATCAGGAGTCACAAGACTCTATTCACTTTGTGAATGAGTTTGGATTTTTCCAGGCTAGAAAGGTCCTCCACACAACCAAAACATAGGCCTAACGCTTAGTTAGCAAAAATCATTACACTTTATACAAGTCAGGCATTTGACAAATTCATATAAAACATGCATGTTACTTCCATCCACACTATGCCCATTCATATCCTTTGATATTGGTGGACACATTCTATCATGTATTTCTTGCAGAATTAGGATCCCTGTGGACAGACGATCAATTGACCATGGTTGTTAAAATCAAGGCCTTATTTTCTGCCTTGAAAGTGGCTGGTTCATGTGTCTGCCTGACCAGGGTCTCAGCTTGTATCTCCTGAGTCTAGAGAAGAATGAACAATAGTGTTCCGAACTCAGCCATAATCCATACATAAACTAAAAAGGCTCTTGGCATCTGGATGTTGTATATAGAGACAGATTACATACTCCTGAGGCCCACTGAAAAAAATATTTGTGGAGCATGTGACAGTATTAGCTCCCTCCACCACTCCCCAAACCCTCCAGCTCCACACTGCCCACATATTCTGAGGAGCAGAGAGAATGAATCACCCTGCTCCGTTGCCTGAGGCGCTAAGCTCTGGATTGTAGCTAAGCTTCATATCTCAAGGTAAGAGCAGAGAGAGAAGGATGATGTGGGCAAAGGGGGAGAAAGTGTGTTATGTTATTCCTGGAAGTGGTAATCACTCTGGAAGAAGTGGACATCCGAGGCTTTTGTTTGCGTGAGAACACCTTGCGTTGTTCACAACTTGGAACATTATTGATGTAGTTATTCTCTTGTATCAGGAATTATTTATATTATATATATATATATTATATATATATATATATTATATTTTTTTAAATGTCTAAATCATCATGGATCTGTCCCGTTGTCAAAGATCAATCATTGGTTGGGTGGTCATGATTAGTGAATGTTTTGATCACATGTTGGCATTGTGGTTAACCACAATGGTAATTTAGATGAGTTGCAGTTATTCAATTTTCTTCATTTCCCTGACCCTGACTTACCACAGCCAAATACTATCTAAGTTATCTGCATTATAGGAGGGCATATGGAGACTATTGACAAGATAATGCAACTTTACTAAAGTAGGTGTACCTAATCACTGTGACAGACCATGTGTGTTTGAAGGTTTAAGAGTTATATGGTGGTGTAAATCTAGATCACCATGACACACTGTCTACACATGCAGCATCTCTTCACTCTGGTGAGAGCACAATGTAACTTAATATATACTTGAGGTTACAATTAAGTGGACTTAATGTAACTTAATATAGACTTAAGTTACAATTGAGTGGACTTAATGAAATGCTTTACGTTTCCCTTTATGTTAAAGAAGACTTCCTGTTCAAAACAGAGCCCTTCTGTTGTGTCTGGTCTGCAGGTCTTGTGATATGGTGCCATGTTGAGTCAATGCCCAGGCCATTTAAATGGGATCTTCAAGCACTCACAGTGACTGCCTTTTGTGTGGTAGACCCAGTGTTTCCCTCAAATCTGACAGCAGATTCCACCCATAAACAGTTGAGGACTGTAGACCTATACTTTAATCAAGACCTCTGAGAGTAATGGGCCTTTTGTGAAGGTAGCAATTATCAGAGCAAGTCTCATCAGGCTTAAGGCACGACACTCGCACAACCTTGAATAAATGGAATTGTCCCTAGTTATGGCAAATTAACTTCCAGTCCACAGAGAGCATTGAAACACCACATAGAAATGGGTTGAGAAAATTCAAGAGAATAGATACATTTTTTTATTTTCTTCTAGTTCCATATAGTGACACAGCAGAAGTGTCCCCTTTTTTTATCAGTTGCATGACGTTGTAGGTTTAATGTCAGACAGTTCATTTCTGGCAAAACTGATCAGACATTAACTACATTGATGAGTATAAAGGATGTGCCCTATACAAGGGCAGTATAGCACAGAATAAAAATGCTTTCATAGTCATAGGCTTTTGTTGTGGGAAGCCGTTGCCATGCATGCAGCATATAGTAGTTAACTGGATTACGGTGATACTTTTTTTCACAGCCACCTGGGTCCAAGTTAATTATTGACCGGTACGTGTGTGTGTGTGTGTGTGTGTGTGTGTGTGTGTTTTCGCGCGCGCATGACAGCCTCATAGCAGGCACACCAAAACCAGAGTTAAGGAATGTGTCAATATTTGGGGTTGCGGCAACTGGGAGATAAAGCACCTACACATCCACCACACACTTCTGTCTGCCCACTCTGGGCCAAAACATTCCCCCAGATCAATATACATCTGTGGCTCTGCATACAGTGCTTAGCATAAACACTTATCCACTGGACATGGGTCATTAGCCATTGCTCTTTCCCATGAAAGGTTTTCGAGGAGAAATAGCATTAAGATTTTGAATATTTTCAAGATTGTCTGTCCATTTGTGGTGTTGCAGTGATATTCTCTGTAAATCTGGTTTAGTGAAGATTCATAGATAGTGTACTTTGATAAAGGAACATCTGAAGCAAGTGTTTGATCCATATAGGCAATTGCAAGCTGGCTGCCCGGTTTTACATAGCCTTAATGTTTTATCTGAGCAATCAGATTGTTTCTACAAGCCTCACTCATTCAAAGAGATCATAAATGGCTTTATCAATCCTCAAATCTTTAAGAAGGTAGCTGTATTGTCTAAGCACATGAGCAGTTATTTCTGGGAACCCGGTCAGAAATGAACTTGGGTTGTCCCGAGGTGGGTGAAATCTATTTATTTATGCTGTAGTGAGTTGTGAGGAATGTCTCTCGGTGGGGTGTCATCAGATCAGAGTCTGGTTTCAGTTCATGGTAACAGCAGCATCGTAGCGATGTTGTTATGAAAGCTGGGCTTACAGATATGTGTTGATCACCCCATGTGGTCTGCCCCACCAAGGTTTTTACAATAAACATTCACTAAAGGGTGCAGTTGTTGTGTTTTTTTAAAGTATTCTGGCGGCGTTCACTGTAACTTCATTGTACTTGTTTTATCAGCGAAATCCGTTCACAGGCCCTCCAGAGCTGCATGTGGGCTGAATAGGGATGTTTTTTTTCTTTAAGAAGGAGAGTATCTACTCTTCAGCAGTCTGTTTTATCTTACTTCCACAATTTGTTCAAAGAACACCTTTTGAGAAGTTGTGAGATCACATTGACAGCTCTGTCTGGCCAGATTCAGTTACAGAACTGTTCGGTAGCTCAACTGTTGAGTCTGACAGCAAGTAAATGTTTCCCCATAAAAAATAGGCCAGGCAGCAATCACTTTATTTTTAAAGTATGAATTAGGCCCAATGTGATGGTGAGATACAGAATCAAGTGTAATTCAGACTTCAATCCAGTAAATAAGGGGTAGTTGAAAATAAAATAAAGTCTTTATCCATGTCTAGACCGTTAATATTCTTTCCTTTTTAATTTCAGTTTCTTTCAGTTGTGATCTTTTGATCAGGTTCATTGCCCTCTGTCAGCCTTACTGCAAAGCATGTATAATTATCTCAAATGAGTGTTAAACTTGGTTGATTTTCAAGGTCAGGTCACTCTTCACTGCACACACATCCTTCTCTTTTGTCCTCTGAATTTCCACACTCAAACCAACTGAGGGCACGTCAAGTCTTTTTGGTCTGTTGTGGAATCATTCCCATCTGGCATTCCCCTATATTTGCACAGATAATCTACACTGTAAAGTGTCTAGGCAGAAGAAAGGCTTCAGTACATGTTTTGGTGGTGTGTGGGGGATATACATGCGACTATGAAGTAGCATTGGATGTAGTCTTGCATAAACAGGACACCCACAGTGCCGTGTTGCTGCTGGAGACTCCTGCCAGCCTGCACTCTTTGAAACGGTGTGATGAAACGACAAGTTCTTTCGAGTGCCGTAATTAGCCCAAGCTATATGGATGAGAGTTTGGTCTTGGACATGGTCCAGTGCAGTGATTGGTCTTTGAAGGGCCACTCCATAGCAGCCTGTAAGGGGCGTATCTCTTCCTTAAGGTGGCTCACCTCTCAGGCAGTTACTGTACTGTAAGCATCTGGGGCACTCTCTTTATGTAATGATAATTTGTATAATGTGTAATTTCTGGTACACATCCTTTATGCTGTATATACCATGAAACCATTCCTCCGAGCTCAAAATCAGGAATACTTTAGAGTGTCTCAGGAAATGGTTACTACACAGTACGTTGACAGATGGTCTGCTTTTCTGCTCAAAGTCCACTCAGAACTCTGTGGGTGACTTCTTAGACTTCCCAAGCACTGTTCCAAATGTTTATCCTTGGTTATCTAGTGAACATCAAGTGTTTGACTGCCACATGAGAGAACAGAGAAAAGTAGAGTACTGGGAAGGGTGAGTATTTCTAATATTCCGACACCCAGGGTGGCAAAATGAGTGCCGACCACGCATTGCCAGTCGGTGTGTATGTTTGTGTTCTGCATTGTGTTCTGGATTAGGTGAAACTCGTAGATAGACTTCTCCTGCAGAACGTGAACTGATCTAATTCACCTTGCCCGAATCCTCAGTGTTCAAGAGGGGGCATAATTAAAGCTGAATCAGCTAATGTAAATTAGGGTAGCAGTTTAGCTCAGAAGGAGAACGCATCCTCAGGAGCAGGGTAAAGTACCACGACTGTAACTGGACCATGTGCCAACAGTAATACATCAAAGTGTACTAAAGCAAAGATTTAACACAGTGTATCAGAGCAGGAGTGGTCCTAGGACATTAAAAGATATTTATGCAGGTGTCGTTACCTGATTTCTTGTTGTTCTGCAATAGTATTCCAAATAAATAGATGCTAATTTTTTTTAGAACAAAGAATTGGCATCGTTCCTAGAGTGGAAAAAAATACCTCTGAAATGACAATCACCGAAGGTGGTCCATAACTAGACTGCTGTGGTCCATAACTAGACTGCTGTGGTCCATAACTAGACTGCTGTGGTCCATAACTAGACTGCTGTGGTCCATAACTAGACTGCTGTGGTCCATAACTAGACTGCTGTGGTCCATAACTAGACTGCTGTGGTCCATAACTAGACTGCTGTGGTCCATAACTAGACTGCTGTGGTCCATAACTAGACTGCTGTGATTTGCTGTAAGGGTTGAAAAGGCACAGGCTATTGGCATGTGTGTCTGTGGTGGCAGCAGAATGGTTTTGTGTGAGGAGCTTAAGCCCAATTTGCAATTCAAGCATAGCACTGTGCCACAGCCATCTGACTGATGCAAGTGAAGGAACTGGGAATCATAGTGGTCGCTTTGGATAAAGTGATGCCACTGTGTGTGTGTTTGTGTGTGTGTGTGGGAGGGGGAGGATGTGTGTGTGTATGTGGACTGTGTATGTGTGTGAATGAATGAGTGATCACAGGTGCTGTGGTGAATGTGCACAAATCCGCTGAATTTCACGCTGTGGTCTACAGCCTGCTGTGACTGTGATAAGCATCGAGTGAACACAGTCTTAAAAACCACAGAGTGATTCCCATGTTCCAGCTGCTACTGATTGCTAGTGCCCATCCTAGTATGATGTCAGTGCCAATGATCCAAATCATTCGGTGGTGGTTGTGCATTTATTTTTCAATTTCCATTGGGCCACTCTCACTTCTGTGCACAGAAGCATTGTGGTGATATTTTAAGAAATCTTACCTGCAAAAATAAAAAACATCATTAAATGGCTCAGATGACCGTCTTCCTTTTTATTTATTTCTTCCGTCTAGAGTATCGTGTCCAAATATGGCTCTCAGTTCCGGGGAAACTCCCAGCATGATGCCCTGGAATTTCTTCTCTGGCTCCTGGACCGTGTTCATGAGGACGTCAATCCCTCCTCCTGCACAAACAACCACAACAAGTGCAAAACTTCTGGAAAGGTAATTTCAAAGTTATACTAATGCTATACTTCAGTACTAAAATTGATAAGTGAGCCAAGTTGTGTTATGTGAACTAACTTAATTACTTGGTTCTTTTCCATAATCTAACATCAACTGGTTTAACATTTAGATATAACTGTCATGTATGAAGAGAATGATAATTGTTTTATGAAAATACAAACAAAATGTTTCAGAATTACAAGTCTTTTAAGATGTGTGAGCTTGATGTAACTCTATGATAAATGGAGTATATTTGCCCTTTGACTTACCCTGGAAAATCCAGAGTTCTCGCAAGAGCACAATTTGAATTGTCTCTGCAAGACACTCTGGCAATGAGTAATGATGCACGTTACTTTTGCCACTTGCATCACAGGGAGCGAATCACATCGGTGTATCTGATATAGCCGGGCCAGAGGCGAGCTAAACAGATGACAGTCGTAATGTTATCCAATTGCGTCAAAGTCCGGAATCAGTCAGTAAACATTGGTCGTATTGTGTTATCCAATTGCGTGCAGTCAGATTTTCAAATGCACGCTTGGTGCCGCCCCTCGAGTTGGGCCATTACATTATTCGTGGCCAGACCCTTAATCTTTCTAGATTACCAGGGTCTGGAATCTCCAGGCTACCTCTGACTCTAAATGTAAGTGGAAGAGGTTAATGTTGTTTTTAAATGGCTTGTCTTGAGGAATTTCTCATTGGTGTTCTCATTTGACTGGTTGTTTGCACCAGAGGAAGAATTTAAGGCCCTGAGTCAGTCATATTCCCTGATCCTAGAGAATCTAGAGGTATGTTTTGTTTTGACTGGATAATTCCTCTGGCTACTAAACCTGAGGTTCTCACTGACTTAAATATCCTAAACCATATGACAGGCAGTTGGTCACAGGTTTTACTACTGTGCTGTTAAAAAGTGGCAAAACAAGTGATTAGCAAGCCATTTTGTGCCGTGGTTGTTTCTTTTGTCAGGGATTTACAGTAAAAAGCATGGAGCCATTAGTAGATGGCTGTGTTCTGTTCATGCACCTCCAGGAACACCCACGGCTAAGCCTGAAGCCCCCTGGGTAGTGCTTTGATCTGTGCTATTGTCGCTATTCCTGTAGAAATTGTATTAAAATTTGCATGTTATGTGTTTAATGTGTGTGTGTGTGTGTGTGTGTGTGTGTGTGTGTGTGTGTGTGTGTGTGTGTGTGTGTGTGTGTATGTGAGTGCATGCACATTTCTGGATGTTTACAGAAAACACTGTTCTTTTGAATTGACTACTAAGTTATACCATATTAGCCATAACAAAAAACTTTTTGACACCATCACAACATTGTTGAAGGAACACATGGCTGTTGTATGTAAGCAGTTAAGTACTAGTTGATGACCTGTTATGTTTCAAGTAATTGTTTTATAACATTATGGTTTTATGACCATGCATTTTTCCATGGGGCAGTTCTAACTTTCTTTCAGATCGTGCAGATGGAAAGAGATAATGTAACCCAGAAAAGGTGTCACGGCGCCTTGTCTGGTCTCACCAGAAGGATGAGGAGAAGCACAGGGTCTGGAGTTTGTCATCCTGAGATAAGGACTGTCAGTATGACCTGGTGACACAGTCATGGGAGAGGCAACAGGTCACATATTTTCCAAAGATACTTGGATTGAATCCTGAAGCAAATCCTCTCAGATGGGTTTCAGCTAAATTAAAGTTTAGTCATGACGGACTTTTTTTCTCAGTCTGTCTTTCACAGTTGTGAGTTATGATTTTAGTTTATTTGTTACATCTCAAATTTTGTGTTCCTGTTCCCCTTGTTGTGTTAGATAAAACTGTTTTTTTTTATCTGTTCTTTTTTTCCTGGAAGAGCATGAATAGTAATTAGCTGGTCTGTATTTTGTTATGGAGTGTTTCTGTTGATAGGCTTAAAGACAATTATAATGAGATGAAGCGTAACTGCTCCTGCTATGGTTTTGGACCTGACCCTGAGTCCCTCTTCCCGAGTGATAGCTCCGCTCTGGCTGTGTAAATAAATGAATGAAACGCAAAAACCAACGTCAACATTCCCACTTCCCCGCAGCTGGGGCACATAGTGAGAATCCTCGGAAAGCTGTCCCCGTTGTGAGCCACGGCTTTGGCCTGCGACCAGGAAAAAACCTCATATCACTCTGGTGCGAGTGGGGTCTGAAGAGGCCCGGTGTTTCTCGGAGGAAACATCACGTCAGTGCTGCTGGTGTGAAAAGACACAAGACGTCACTGAGACCGCTGAGATCCTTCTGCAGGGCTGTGAGCTTCCACTCTGCCATGCATCTGCCAGCAACCTTTTTCTGGGTGTGATGGATGTGCCTTCATAGGAAAAGCATAAATATGGTTCTGTTATGAATGAGACTGGCTGAAGATATATCCAACCGGAAGGATATGGGGAAGGAGAGAACTATCAGGATTGTGTGACCCAGTCCAAGGTCACATGTGAAAATCTGATATTGGGGCCAGTTCAGTTGACTGGTCAACAGAGGAAGTGACAAAAAGGACTCTCCTTATAACTTGGGATTGAAAATGACATTTATGTGGTAAACACACAGTCGCTGTGGTACCCTTGTGTAGGACAGAAAATCGTTTTTGACAGTTGTCTCTAATGTGTGGCCAGCTCCCCTGTGAAACCGCCACTGAGGGCTCTGCCGACACAAGTGTTGCCATGGATATTATTTTTATCAGCATGAAAACACGCGGCCTGACGGTCCACTGCCTTGGAAGCCCTAAGAAAAATAGCTCAGCTCCTCACCTTCTGTCCCATCTAATGGGATTTGCCTCTGAGGGAGAGGCGGTCAAATCTTTCGTAAGGCCCCGACTATGTTGTAGTGTCTTTGATTCACTCCATCCTCTTCTGAGGAGCCTTTGCCACATTCTTTGTGCAGCATTGCAGTGAGGAGAAAGATAGGCAGATAAGGGAAGAGACTCAGAGAAAGCTCCTGTGGAACTCTTGTGTGGGTTTGGAGACTGTGAGCCCATGGGTGTGTGCTATGTCATTTGCGTCCCAAAGATGGGGTGCTGTAGGTTGTGGTCGCCATGACATCCTGAGGTTTTACATTCTTTTTGACCACCTCAGTAGTTAATCTCATACACACAGTCACACTGTGACTAAATATTCACACAGGGTTCCAAACAGTCAGACTTTCACTCTCAGAATGAAAGAGTCTGATTGCTACAGAACGAGTCTGATTGCTACATTCTCAGAAATGTGGCACTAACCAAGATAAAGGCCTTCTGAAACCCTCCTTGCACAAGCTGAGCTCACACAGATGTGCCTCTGACAGATACAGTTCCTATAGTTGTGCCTTTAGCGGCAAGTGGAGCAGTTTGCCGTCTGCTTTTAAAGAAAGACTCTTAAAGAGAATTGGGGTTCATTCTGGGGTCACGTTGCTCCTTTTACATAGCAGTAAAATATTCATAATTACGCCGTGGAACACAATTATAATGTAGTTGAAGTTTGGCTTAAGTGCTTCTGATGGGTTTCGATAGAGTTGTTGCCGTGGATCCCATTTAAACTATTAAGCCACAGTGTTAAGAGGGTCTCAGAGACTTAATTGTTGTCTTGATGGTTTTCTTTTGCTACTGTTTAACATTATTGATTGTGTCTTCCAGTACACAATAGAGGCTTGAGGAAAGTAGGCAGATAAAATAGGACTTGGCAGTTGTCTGACCCACATGATGTTCTGAACTCCCTGACTTTGTTCTAACAAATATTTTGTGTCTTAGGACCACTCATAGAGTAAGCTCTGTTCTCTCACAGTTTTCAATAGACTCAGAGTAATGGCTTTGTTGGCTTTGATGGCTTTGTTTGTACACAAATGTTGAAAAAGTTCTGCTCTTTTCATATCAAGTATTATTTCAGAAAGAGTGCTTTAGTACAATTGGACTGTTTGGAATAGAAAATCCACACAGCACAAACAATCAGTGCCTGAATAAGGCAGAGACATTGCAGTGATTCCCTTGAAAGAGTCAGTCCAGGTCACAACGGGGGCAAACAGTGTGCGAGGAGGCTGGAGTTGTGAGTCCGCACACGTCCCTGGAGCGTTGCAGGGAAGCTTCCGGAGAGACCCAGGGATTCTGGGGCTGTCAGTGCCACTGTTAGAAGAGTAAGTCCGGGAGCAAGGCACAGCATCCTGCTGTGAGGATGAGGAGGAATACCACTGCTCCACACACTTGGCCCACCCAGATGAGAATTCTTAATGATTGTTAGTTTATTCTGTTTGCTTTGATTTCGGGAATGAAGAGGAATTAGAAGTTTTCAATGGAGTCAAAACACTTCAAGGACACACATGATACAGTGATGTAGTGCTTCATGATAGGAAACCTCTCTCTCTCTCACACACACACACACACACACACAAACACACACAAACACATAGCCTACACTCACACAGACTTTTTCTAGATCTATTTATTTATATTATATTATATTAGCTATTTATGTATCTCTCTCCTTATTTACTATAGACACACAGGCACACACACACGCTCACACATGTACACGCACCCACACCCATACTCAGGGGCCTCTGATTTCTCTCCCCATTTGTTGACCGTGCATCGCTGTAGAGACAGAGCAGCAGAAGTGCCATCTTTGCTGTGTGATGAATGAGGGCTTTTGTGAGCCGGGCGAAGAAAGAGGTGCTTGTTCTGCACAGCTAGGCGCGAGGGAGGAGAGGTGAGAAGCGCATCGGCAGTTCCGCACAGCCCAGAGCAGGATGGAATGCGATAAGAAGGGAAGAGTTACCGGTACAGTAACCCCGTATCTGCCTGAACACCTCTGACCAAAGCTGTCAGTGTCGAGCTTCACATCTCTGTTGGGTTCTGACATCCTGGCAGGAATCACCCCATGTTTATTAGTCCTGTCACAAATGTGTCACCATCATCAGCGTGCTACTAGCCCAATAAGGAGTTTTGACATGGCACTAGAGCAAATGTGTCAGCTGAAAATGTCTTCCTATTTTCATCATTCTGTTTTTCAGCGAATATTATACTAATATTTCACAATAGTATTTTAAGGAGTGAGTAAATGTGTCTCAATTGTTGACCACTGTGGCATGTCAGGAACCACAACAGATCTGAAGACGACACACAGCAATGTCAGTCTTCTTATTCAACACCACGTGCATGTATATCTTTTATCAGTACATATTATCTTATAGTATCAAACCTCATGACCTTGTGCTAACAACATTATGCTCTACTGAGTGTATCTGAGTTACTGGAAGAGTGACGTTGCAGCTGTATTTCAGTGGCAGAGAAACTGTGAGAAAATGTCTGACTTTATGCTTATCAAAAGAACCAAATACCTGATCCTCTCCTACACAGACTGACAGAATTGTTGGTTCCAAGGATGATGACATAGAAGTGGCACTGTAATGGGATAGGAGAAATAGTGAGAAAAAAGAAAATGACTCGTTGAAATCAGTATTGTCATTATCACAGGGTGGCACAGCAGGTATACAGCAGGGAGCCACATCCTGTTTTAAGGCACCTTCTCCACGGAGGGGCTGTGTTAATACACACCCACCCTGTAGTAACTCTTCCACAGCCAATGCTCCTGAAAAATTCAAGAGTCAGCATCAATAAATAGATGCGGAACTGACCATTTTTAAAAAATATATCCATTTTTATGTAGGGTTGGATATGAGGCTGACTGTGCAGTTTCTCCCCCCCCCCCCCCAAAATGAATTTCATTCAACCTCCCTCCACACTCATCAGTGCTGTGGAAAGGCACCGTAAAAGTACTATTTCTGTTGGGTTTTCCTGTGCAAATTTAAGCACTGAGGTAATGAAACCGCTCCACACATAATGTGTAATGAATCTAGTAATGGCTGACTTTGATGTGTGGATGTAGGGTCACAGTGGAATGAATTAGGCTGAACCTGAGCCAGTCAGTGCTGATTCTGGAGAGTTTGTCATCATCAGTGAGGACACAACACAGAGGGCCATAGGTCAGGGGTCGGCCGAGGAACTGCATCATCTACAGAATCGGGAGGGAAGTCAAATCCCACCTGAAAAAATGGGATTTAGGCTCTGAAAAGGAACCCCTGCCAGGCTCTCCTGTGGAGGGAAAGGCAGCCAAGACTCAAGAATGTGTGTGTGTGTGTGTGTGTGTGTGTTTGTGTGTGCTTGTTTTCACACAACTTGGGTTCATCTTTGGGGCAAGGCATACACATGGGGTAAAATTGTCCCTGGAATTCAGCTCATCCTTGTACAGTAAAGGCTGAATAGAATACTCTTAGGGGAGGCCAAGGTCTGAATAATCCCATGAAAATCAGCAAAGCTTCATCTGAGACTGTTCATAAGATCCAGTATGCAGCATTCGACCATAATACCAGAAATGTCATACAGGCATTTTCATATTTCATTTTTTGGCCTCACTGTACTGTTCCAAACTACACTTTTGAAATCTAACTCAGAGTTTTTGGGGTCAAAATTGAATGGACTTTTTGGCCCCCACAAGCCTGGAATGTTAGTAAAGAGCAAATAGGAGGATCGGAATGGCCTGCGCTCATAAATCTGTGTACTACGGGAACCATGTGATTACATCCTCATCCCCAACACAGCCCAGGCGACACCCTCTAGGCCGACTGTGCGGTGTGACACCGAGGGCAGAGGGCAGGCCTATTGTTTTTGTGTTTCCTCTTCCCCTCTTTTGATTCCGCCTGCCCTGCAGGATGCAAATGGTTTCCTGTGGCTTGGGGCCACCCGAGCAGAGAAAGCAGCCTGTAAGAACACGTGTCCAGGGAAGTGTGTTTGTGTGTGTGTGTGTGTGTGTGTTTGTGTGTGTGTGTGTGTGTGTGTGTGTGTGTGTGTGAGTGTGTGTGTGAGTGTGTGTGAATGTGCACTGACTTGACCCCTCATCCGATGCACCGTCATCGGAAGGACTTGCCATTAATTGCAAGCATTAGCACCTCTCACCTTAGATGCTAAAAGCTGAAAGACAGGACACATCAGGGCATGCTGTTTGCCTTTGTCTTTCTATAAGTGCATGTGTCTGATATTGTTTGATATCGGTCACTGTTTACCACTGCTATGGTTAATGTCAGTTCATCGCCTTTTACGCCGGAGCTTTGTTCTTGAAAAAGCCCTTTTAATTTATCAGCAGTCTGCTGGCATACTTTGCTCGCGGCAAGACAATTAAGCTCCGACTGTCTAGTGCCTGAGCCACTTTCATGCATCCCCCTTTTATGGGGCTGGCCAGGGTCAAGCAGTGCACAGCACTTGTGGCTCCGTCCTTTCATCACTTATTCAGATGCATTCTTCAACCTTCCCAGGCTGTTTAGAGAACCAGCGAGTGGTGGACAGATACTGTATAGCCGATGTGAAAATTGTGGTCAAATGAATCGGGGGAGTTTTCGCTTTTACAAATCTGCATTCAGCAGTTCAGTGGTGATTATGTGGAGATGAGTATCATTCAAAGTTTTAATATGCACCCAATATTAGAGATTCAATCACCTCCAGTTTGGGGGAAAAAGTTGCTGTTATTTTCTGAATATGGGTCTTCCTTTCTTTCTCTTTTTTGCCACTAATAATAGCTGGCATTAATATTCGTTTTCATTTCTGCCTGAGCTGTGTCTGTGGTTAGGAGACAATTATATAAAATATAATATTTTAACTCACTAAGCGATCTGTTTTGACAGATAGCAGCAACACTGAGATGGGATGATGCACTGCTGTTTTTTTTTTTGTTCTGAGATTTTGTGAAATATATTCATCCACAGATAGGATATTTTTCTCTCAGTCTCACTAGTTTGCTTCTGTTTAGGGCCCATTATTATTGCAATTGTGTTGTTTTCCATAAAAATGGCTGTTCTTCGAAATCATTCAGCCACTTTCAAAAGAGAAGACTGTTGTTTTCTTTCCTTGATACACCAGTCTGCTGTTATTTAGGGACTAAAAAAAATAATTTAAAACAGATTATAAATTCATCTCTCACTTTCACCATTCATATACTGTTTACTTTTAGTAATTGCATGTCTTGTTTTTATGTTACTATCAAGTCTGTTAACATCAAGTGAACTGATGGGCAGATATATAGATATACAGCAAAATTATAAATTGCCCTACAGCCTTTTAGCTTTTTACCTCTCAGATGGACCAGGTATTTTCTGCCTTTCTATGTTTTGTTTTTCAGTCTTGTACTCATACCATTGTGCAGACACATCTGAGTAAGCTTAATAGTGTCAGACAGCAATTGGTCAGTCATGTTAGGCCAGACATTATCATCATGCCTTCGCTGGGACAGGGTATATCAGTGTGGAGTGGATTGGCTTGTAGTGTCCCGGTGTTCTCTCTCCCATCCACTCCAGCTCCAGAGTGGCGGGAGTATAACAGGGCAGTATTACAGACAGAGACAGAAGAGCAGGGAGACAAGTGAGGACAGGAGACACGGCAGACAAGCTGAGGAGCAGCTCGGCTGAGCAAACCTATCAACATTGTTTTGTCACGTCCCCCCAACCGACCTCCAGGTGCGGTGTTGACTAGGGATCGACCGATATGGTTTTTTCAGGGCCGATACCGATATCAATTATTACCAAAACAGGAGGCCGATAACCGATATGTAAAACCAATATGTCAGTGCCAAAAAGGGGGGTAGATCGTAAAGGCTATATGCTGCAAAAAATTAATTAAAAATCATTTAATTATGCAAAGTTTTCTTTCTTCTTTTGATACACAATTGTCTATCAACTTGCATCACTTTGCAAGTGTAAATCCTGTGTATCATGTTAATCCAAGAGGTGAGTTATAGCAATTATTTTCATAGAGTAGGCCTGCACAATAGGCTATGTGCTTGTTAAGGGACCTGTCACAAAGAGGATGCTTTGCCATCGTGTGTGTGAGTGCACGAGAGGGAGAGGGAGAGGAAGAGGTGCATGCGCGATGGCAAGTGTTACGGTTGAATAGTTTAACAAAACAGTTTTAAAATAGTTCTTAGGCTATTTAAGCATGCAATTTGTGTCCATGTGTAGGCTATAAGCTACACTTTTGAGAGCCTAAAAGGCACGTTAATAGCCAGCTCAGGACGCGATTTTGTTCAGGTCGGATTAAATTACGGTTGGCCCTGGGTGCATGTAGTCTTTTCTGACAGTCCGTTTCAAAAAGGAGCAATTAGACTTCTTGACGTTCGCTATCGCATAATTTAGGACTTGTCTGTACTATGTCCGCCGAGGTGTCCCGTTATTCACAATTAACGAACGAGGCGGAGGCAGAGAACTCCCGACGCGCAGCATCCGAGTTTGTGGGATAACTAGTAAACAGCATCAGTAACGTGCATCAATCGGGAATTCGCTAAATGAAGGAAGTGGGTGCTTTACTTATTGATCCGGATCAAAGAGACAATAGCTTACAAAGTGGTGTTTTTGTAACTTCACTGTAGATGATTGTGATTCACTGCAACTTCAGCAATGTAGGCGACCTACCTTCGAAAAATAGCTCCGTAGGCAGTGTTGCCAGATGCCAGCAAGGTTTTCCAGCCCAAAACCTCGTCAAAAACCGCGAGAATGCACAAAAAACCGCCCAAATTTGCTTTTGCTTGTTTCTCATTTAAACACATTAAAATCATTAACAAGCTTTAAAATGACCCATTTTTCGACTTAGCCTATCCAATTTCAGAAACAATATTCAATCAAATGAACGCAAAAGTAGGCTACACGGACGTCAGACTATTATTCTATAAGCTTATGTTACGGAAAATAATGCAATAGGCTAAACATAGACTATTAATCTGTCTGTTTAGTGTCAATAGACGCTTTGAACAAAAGCATTCAGTAGGCTAGCCTAACATAAAAACATTGAGTGGATATATGAAGAGTGTCGACTCTTTGCAGATGCAGTGCGTTCATAACTGGTGGGCCAACTGTAGGCTACACAAAAAATATTTTCATAGGCCTACCCCAAATGTAGGCTAAAGGCTTGAGTCTGACACCTGTGATTTAGAACAATTAATTAATAGCCTACCTAGGCGCTATATATTCCCTGAGACAGGCAGTTAGGCCTAGAGTTTTCATGAAAATCGCGCTGAATAGGCTATTTAGGACAGTGTCAGTGCGCTCTTTGCAGAAGCAGTGCGTCCATGCATGGCAACTACACGCAAAAAATATTTTCATACGCCAGATATAGGCTAAAGGCAAACTTGAGTTTGACACCTGTAATTTAGAACAATTAGTAGGCCTACCTGACAGGCAGTTAATCCTAGTTTTCATGAAAGTCGCGTTGAACGAACAGGGGTGTCAGTGCGCTCTTTGCAGAAGCAGAACGTTCATGCATGGGCCATCTCTACACAAAAAACATAGGCCTATGGCCCTAGGCCCTTCGTGAAAATCGCTTTGAGCAATTGTTATTAGGCCTAAAAATAATTAAAAAGTTCTAGTAGGCCTAGGCTTTGTCAAACTTCCTCAACAACTGTCGGGCTGGACGGAACGTGGGCCGTAGTCCTATGTCAAGCCATTCGCGCAAGACCTGCGCACATCCATCAACCCTGAAAGAAGGGGTAAGTCCATCCTGTCTCGTAGGTAATCTTTCAGCAGTGTGCACATTCATGAAGAGATTGACTGTAATGACAAAATGCTCTTTGCCCACTTTGGCATATTGACATTGTCAGTCAGCTAGCTAAGTTTGAAAACCCCGCGAGCTGTGTGTTTGAATGGCGGTCTGCGCCAGAGTAGGGGAGAACCGGACTCAAACACTTTTTAATTAAACGTAATTTACAAAGACATCGTAAAACACTGAAAGCTAATATTTTGTCACAAGCAAACTACATCGGTCCTCTGTCAAATACAGTTGCATTTTCAGCTCTGAACAAAACCATTCAGGATTTATTTAAGGAGAAATCGAACATGCGTTTTGTTTCATTCGTCCCTCCAGACCGGGATAAATGAAACGACATGGGGGACGAAAGAAACATACAGCTTAAACTTCCCACAACTTCAATATTTGACAACATCATGAATGGTACTTGAAATATGTGTTAATTTGGATAAATTACTGCTGGGCTTTACTGTCTGCTGTGAATATCTAACAACTAATTGCGGTCATTGTGAAGCGCATATCTCGCGGTTATGGAAATACCATGCACTATGCCATTTATATGGCTAGAATGCATGTTTCGATACATAAGGTGACGTGAGCTGAGAGTGTCTGTTGTGAGTTTAGGGGGGCACGTCAGCCAGAGGGTGTGTGAGTGAGTGAGTGAGTGAGAGACTGCTGCCAGGTGACCAGAGACGGTCGCTGGAAGAAGGGTCTGAAGTGCCTTTGTTTCGGCTACAAAAACCCGCCGAACTTATCCGAAACCAGCCCAATTTTTATACACCCGCCCAAACCCATTTTTGCCCGCAAAATAGATTGCAAAACCGCCCAATCTGGCAACCCTGTCCGTAGGCTACAGCTGAAGCCCAGTCTGCCTCAGTGAGAATCCTAAACGTTGTCTGTGTTCAGTCTTCGATCCTGATTGGCTGCATTCGTGCTAACTAACAAATCAGACGGTGTAGTGGGCGGGACAATGCTCTTGACCACAGAGCAGCAAATTCAGGGAGTGAGAGACGCTTTACAGACAAAGTAGCACGTTTCATTCTTTATCCATTTCAATATCGGCTTATCGGTGAAAAAAATTACCGATACCAATTATTATAAAAATGCTAAATATCGGCCCTAATAATCGGCCAGGCCGATAATTGGTCGACCCCTAGTGTTGACCACCCGCCAAAATCCTGCTTGTTGTTTTGACGACCATGGCTCCCTGACCCGGGTAAAACATTACCCCCCCACCCCCCCATCCATCCCCCCAGGGTCCTGGGGCTTCCCCCACCCACCACCCCGTGGGCAGCCATGCAGCAAAGATTTGGACAGTAATACTGAATGTGCTCAAGGAGCGACCATTTGACTGGGATTGCTCAGTGCCTCGGCTGTTCTCGTTCCTTTTCACTTATTTCAGTGCGGGATTAAATTCTAGATCGAGAGAGAGATAGAGAGAGAGATACACAGTGATGGAAAAGATTTGTCATAATGCAGAAGCATTAAAATGAATGATTTTCTGGTCTGCTCCATGGCCTCTCCATGATTAGTGCTCCTTATTATAATAGTAGATCACTGCTTCTTAAGTTTAATCAGAAACTTTCTGCTGAATATTAGTCTTTGAAAAATCTGCTGAAAGTCTCTAGGGTGTTATCTGTGTGAGGGGTTTTGTCTCCTCTACCAAACAGCTATTTTTAGCACAGCCTCCATACCTCCGTGGAGCGAGTCCATTATTCTACAGTGCCCTGAGTGCGGCTGCACTATAGCTCTTTCTTTTTCTCCCTCTCCCCCTCTATTTCTCCCTCTGTCTCTTCTCTCCTTCTCTATCACTCTTTCTGTCCCCACACTTTTTTGAGATGCCTTCCTTAACTGGGGAGAGTGCTCTCTAGAGAACTCCAGGTGACCTCTCTTACAAACAGCTGAATTATTTACTGTGGACTGTTGCCATGACAGTGCTGGAACCCGCATACAGCACCCCCTTCGACCTGATGATGTTACCACTGGTATATGCACCGGGATAATTTACGGGATTACTCCCTTTTTTCTCCCCCCTCCAAGTTCTAGTGCTTGTCCAAGAGAGATTAACTTCCCAATCCCACTACAGATTGGGTGTACAATCGATGCTGACGACTCCAGAATTAAGCATTACTGATTTCACCCTGGAGGTTTTCCCACACACACGCAACAAGGCCGCATCTAAATCACTGGTGCCATGTTCAAAATGTCTAATCAGTGTGCTTGCCACCAAGGGGGGGCTGGATGATTAATAATGGAATTAAATAAGAGATGACCACAGAGTGGTCTTGTGTTCAGCACTGTCTTGTGGAATGTATATAGAAGGACTAGCAATTCATTTGTAGTGACATACAGTATAAGTGAGGGTGTTTTAGATATAGGTCTACTAGTTCAAGGCATTTGTGTTCTGTCACAGTGGTTGTGTTGCATGGAATAGCAACTAGCTGGGTTAGCGACAGGCATCAACTAAAAAATCTTTTCGGCGGATCATTGAAAGTCTTCCCTGAAGTTGGGCTTCGGCATAATACCCAGTGATCTCCAAACAGTTTTCATTTGAAAATGATACCAAAAGTAGTTGGGCATTAAAGGGTCACCAGGCAAGCCTGAGTGCTTTTTCTCTATGAAGCTCCCCCTAGCGTCTGTACGCGTCGATACGTGTGCGTCTGTCTGTCTGTCCTCGCTCAGTCTGAGAGAGCTCTTTTCCTTTTCTTTGCATCTTCCGTCAAGGGTTTTCGCTGCTTCTTCGCTCTGCCATTATACACACGTTTGCAACAATCGCTAGCCGGGTTTCATTAGCCTGCCTCTGTGCTGGGGATGCAGGATGTAAACTGATCCTGCTTCTCGTGATGTCTGAGACTTTGTGAGACTGAAGGTCGCGGGTAGGATACACCGAACTTGCAAGCGGGATATTCTTCCTACAGGCAGTAGGGGCGAGTGAGAGAGTCTTCATTCGCCCTGTTATGAGTCATTTAACCATATACCGACAGACGAAGATGATTAATTAACACAAAAACGTTGCCTGGTGTCCCTAAACTTATCTCAAAAAGTTGCAAATTGTTACATAATGTTGCTTTAATATAAGCACACACACCTCTTGTCATCATCCCCACAAATAGACCATAGCTCCTGTAGTCTCTATCCTGCTTAATTCAGCATGCAATCTTTGTAATTTATCTAAATCCCTGAAATTCAATTAGGCCATTGAAAGGTGCCAAACTGAAGGATTGGAGGTTGTCTCTCAGTTCATTCTAAGGCCAAACAGTGTATTCTCTCTTGGCACTCCAAGTATTTTCATTACTTGTTGTTGACACTTCCAGAAGCTAGAGAATACCCCAGCTATTCAACATTAATTCACGTTAGCTTTCAAGTTGATCAGGTCTGGGCTGGCTGTGGTGAAGATAGTCACTCTCACGCTTATAACCTCAGTGTGTTTCACAGTGTTTGTGTGGGGCTGCTTGCTTTCTCCCATACAATTGCACAGTGCTGATGATAAGGAATATGGGTACAACCACATTAACGTTTGGCTGATACCATGTCTTAAATATTGACTAAAGAGTTTGACTGTGGGAAAGGCTTTCTCAGTCCAGTGTGTGACATTAATGAATGTCCGTGGCTGCGTTTTGTTTATTCAGATGAACAGATAAGCTTTATTTCTTTACTTTCTGTCAGAACCATTTTAGTCAAGAAACACAAGAGAAGATTCTGAATGAAATTTCTTTATTGTAAAATATGAATTACATTTGGCGGTATAGCTCTGTTCGGAGGAACCCCCCTATTTCCATTAGCACCATGGAAAAGCATTAAGTCAGGGGGCAGCAGCAGTTTAGGGAATTCTCACCCCAGCAGGACAGGGAGAGATAAATATTCCCCCCATGAACAGAGCCAAGCGACGTGACAAGAGAACATGCCACATCATATACGACAAGGTGGAGCAGGGGAGGCGGTGGGTAGCAAAAACCGAGCTGTATATGGTTGAGAGGAAGTGGGTAGAATTTAAAAGGCGTGCCGAAGCTGTGTGGCCAATCGCTAGGGAAGAAAGATTATCGGCTGAGGGGATGCACCTGGATCAATTAGGAATGAATGAGATGGAGGGGAGGGCGGCAAGCTTCTTGACTACCATGGCCTGGCCAGAACTGATGTTAACACTTTAATTTATATAATGCCTGAGTTTAGTCTACTTTCTCCATTACATTCTTCCACCTATGCTTTCTCTGCCGTAATGTATAGATGTAGGAACAGACCCCTCTGAGCACTGACAGGCACCCTTCAGATGATAGATCACCTTTATCGCCATACGCTTGTGGATGTACATTGTCCATGTGCTGTACGAAGAGAAATGTCAAAACAATCATTGGAGCATTTACCCCCAAGTCCCCAAGGAGTGATTTATCGGCCAAGATATGTTCCAGGCTTCTACACCAAGTATAGTGACATGATTTGTGTTAGAGAATGTCCCCATAGGGAGCGTTGTGTCTCTGTGCGGGGTCTCTGGCTGGACATCACAGGTTTACTCCCTGCCCTTTGAGTGGACCTGCTGCCCACACACACACACACACACAGCTCAGGGAGCACAGTGCAGAGGAGACAACAGTAAAGAATTCTCATTCTATCCCCACTCTCTCAACCCCTTCCCCTCTGTCTCTCTGTATGTCTCTGTCTCTCACTCTCTCTTCACCTCATCGCTCACCCTCTTTCTGTGTATTTCCCTGTCTGTTCACCCCCTCCATCTCTCTCTCTCTCTCTCTCTCTCTCTCTCTCTCTGCGTCCCTCTCTCTCAATCCCTCATGTTAAATTCTGAAGTGTCTCACCGCCTCTGCCCATGTGAGTCCATTGTCTGCCCAACTCTCGGAGGCATTATTCCGGAGTGCAGACAGACATCACAGAGACTGGAGGTGGGAACATCACAGGGCTTGATTAGATTTGAGGATTTGCAAGGCAACAGGGATGCTTTTGTTGTCAAGTGGAGTAGAGAGACTTGTTTGGCCACTTTCCTGTTATTAGCATGTCTATCTCGATTTCTCTCTCTCTCCTTACGATATCCGACGTTAAACACAGGAAAGGTTTTATCACAAAGCCAACACTTGTTTTCTATTGGTTTAGTCTTTTTTTATTCTGCTTTACTTTGACAAGTTGGCTGGTGGGTGAAACATTCAGCTTTATCACTCTTGCACCAAACAGAAAGGAAGAGAGCCACACACACTTACTGACTTCAGTTATGGTATCACTAAATTGACCTGTGTGTCTAAATATATCAGTGTTCCTTTTTTTTAAGTTGCCGCCTCTTAAGTAGGATCTATAAATAAACTCAAGAATCCAGGTCGCAGTGCTAGCACTAAAGCAGTTCCACACTATATGTGGTCCTGTTTTATCCAAGCTTTATCTCCAAAAGATGTGAAACGTGGTTTATTTTTCGTCTTTCCTTCCAGAGCTAGTATTATGTTTACACACTGAGCATGAGCACGTCTTTATGTAGCCACGGCATTTGGAGCCTCACCCCACCCCTTACCCATAACCTAACCTTGCAAGGGAGCACCATTGACAGTATCTTAGTTATATGTTTCATGAAGTTACCCATGAGCTGGAGGACATTCAGACTACCAGGCTGATTTAGCTCAGTCTGACCAGGAATTTTGACAGGTGATAAGCTGTTCATAAGTGTAACGGTCATACAGTTCTCTGACCACCACAGGACACAGGAGATAACAGAAGAATGTCTCCTCTCTGTAGCTCTGGTCCCTCCTCCAGACTGAAGAGACTAATGGTAGCCTCTGCAGACCACACAGCCAACAACACAGTTATTACATTTGTTTGCTAGCACTCAGATTCTCCCTGCGTTTGATTCACAGCTTCTGTGAGCGAAATGATGTGTTCTCTCACAAACACAACCTTTGTGCAAAGCTACGTGTGCAAAAAAAAAGAACCTACATGAAATTCAAACCTCTCATTATGAAACATGTAAGACTTAGAGAAGGAGAAAGGAACAGGTATGGACAATTCTAGAAGATGGTAAAAGGGGGAGGTAGAAATGTGAGAATGAAAATTGGGTAGAGCGTGAAGAAAAGACAAAGAAAGTGAAGGCATTCTCTTCTCCTGCTTAGACCCTTGTGCTGTGTGTGGAGAGGGTTATGTTTCGGTCCCACTCCGGCTCCCGTGCTCCCAACCAGGCATCTGTACAGGAGGCAGCCTCTTGCCCAATCAGAGCAGGAGCGCAGCATTCCTGTCATTTTGGAGACCACTCTCACTTTTCTTCCCTTTCTCCGTGGAAACCGAAAACCTTAATTTTACTGGCACTCTGGAGGAGAGGTCATGCCTCAGCCGCCAGCCTGGGAACTGCAGTCGGGGAGAGCAGCAGCAGCGGTAGACGAAGGAAAAACATCCTGTAACGTGTGTAGCAATGTTCAGTGTGAACACGGTGACACAGGCATGACTAGGAATCCTATTCCATCTAGGGTTCAAGGGTCGATCATGTATTTTATGTGCTGTCAGCTAAAATCTGCGGCCTTGATGAAAATGGATGCTCACTTTGAACAGCCACAGTTTGCCAAAAATATATTCTTTATCAGTTTCACGCTTAAGAGGTCTGTGTCTACTCAATAAAGTCAAGAATAATAAATATGCTGGCATATGTGCCCAAATCACTGATCAATTTTTCAAATGTACATGTACCAATAAATGTCATGTCATATTCCCTTGTTCTTGTAATTATACTGTAGTTCCTTTATTCATGTCTGCATTGTGCATTGGAACCCTCTCAGTGGAACATAAAATGTGCTGATTTAGTATACAATTTCTGTTGGTACCTTTCTGCACATTAGAAATCGATATGTAATTAACTTGATTTAATCCCTAGCAATAAAGTCTACATTCTGTTAATCACTAGTGTTGTATTTAAAGGGAAGTTGCACAGTCTGCCTTTGCATGTGTGCGCGTAATCCTGCGTATTAATTATATTATTGTAACCAGTGCATGATGAATACACCATACATATTAATTACTTTCTTACTGCGAACGTAGGTTAGTTTTGATTGCATGTGTTGGATAATTAGTCCCACTTACAGAGTTTTACAGAGGGGTGGTGAAAGGGTTGTCATGGAGGTATGCTGCACTAGCCTGGTGTTACCATCCTACGTACTTCCGGCCAAAATTTGATTTCAGCCTCGCACGTAGTCTGGCCCAACCCACAGTATGCGGTTCGCGTATGACCGCGCCAATCAGCGAACAGTTGAGTGATGACGCGGAACTTGCCTGCCGAGTTGCTTGTAGTCCAGCGAAGCTTGTAGTTCAACAGCATAGCTACAATGGCGACGGAGGAAGAGACGCTAGAAGCTATCCGCGAAGTTGTCTCAACTCTCAAGGGCATCACGCAATTAAAGCAGGAACAAGAGGCTTGTCTTGTCAATTTTATAAATGGCAAGGACGTCTTATAACTCGCCTTCCAACTGGCTTTGGGAAAAGTTTGATTTATCAGATGGTGATAGCTAAACCTAAACGCACAAGTGTAGGCTACTACATGCATCACTACTTATCATGTTTTCAAATAAACATTTGCTGCTTGTTATTCTCCCCCCTACTCTCAAATTACCTTAACAAAATCAATGCGGCATAGGCCTACTTAAGGAATGGAATGTTAGCTACTAGCTACCCTACCGAGCGGGGCTCAAGGCGAGGCGGTGTGTCTTGACGTGAGCTAGCCGGTTACCGAGTAGTGCTCAAGGCAAGGCTGCTGTGATTGTGCTTGACTAGGACTAGCGGTTACCGAACTGGGCTCAAGGTAAACCGCTCCGTGTTTGTGTTTGACAGAGGCTAGCCTGTGGCCGAGCTGGGCTCCAGGCGAGGCTACCGTGCTTGTGGACAATAACGTTAGCCAATCACCGAGCGTGGGTCAAGGTAGGCTGCGTTGTTTTATGCCGAACAACTGTTAGTTTAACTGAGCAAGCTGCAGGTTAAATAACACGTAGGTCGTCAGTACAATCCAACTTATCTGAGAGTGTAGTCTGAACAGCCCATGGAGAACGAAGTAAGCTCCGACGAAGTCACCGAGCTGCGTAGAACAACAATCGTCTGATAAGCGGCGAGAAGAGATAAGAGGGAAAACTGGCGTGTGACAAGAGCTGATATAATCTCGGCGACATGATGCTTTTGGTATACAACTCTCGGTCTGTGGCTAGCGCAAGTTAGAGATATATCCACTACGAAGAGACTGCCCTGGCGGTCAGGTAGCCTGCATACTAGCCAGCGGTCTGTTTACTACTGAGAGCAGAAGTGGGAAGCGGAAGTGGTAAGCGTAAAAGCCTGAACTCCGGCGCACAGCATAGGTCATTACCAAACGTTGCTGATTGGTTAAGGGAACTCCAATGATTTTAAACCTCAAAATAAGCATCCGCCCATTACGGAGACAGATTATTATTACTTTGTTCCAGACTGTATGACGAAGAGAAACGTAGTCACAGGCGGTAAGGACCAGGCTAATGCTGCACTGTTTTGTGAAATTGTATGTGTTAACATTTAGGGAGAAAAAGTAGGCTTGAATATGTTTGAGATGGTAACAAGTAATGCTCTCATGTATAATGGCAGTTATTAACTTCAGTGTTCCAAGACACACCAGTACCCACATATCTATTTTGGTTGTTTGTTTTGTCTGCATCTGTGTCTGGCTACTGCCATCCAGCACTTGCTGTTGTGTGTTTTGCCTGAAGACTATTGTTGGTGATCTTTGTGCGTCTGGCTTACTAAAAGAAAAGGAAATTGTGTGAAGTTGCTCTTTGTTGATATTAGCTACTAGGGTACATGATTAACCTGAGAGCATGGTTGACTGATAGGAGAAGGACACTGAGAGAGCTATTGTATGGAAGTTGTTGTTTGTGTCCTCGTGTCCCTGGCTTTGGTGATTACACGTGTCCAGAGAAAATTGATGGCCACGGGAATGTGCAGCATTGGTGTCCTGTGTGAGTCACCCCTGTGGTGTACCGTCGTCATCACACTTGTTTTTTGACCTTGAGATATGGCTGTGGTCAGTTTCTATGTCGCAGCACTTTAGTCTGTTTCCATGGCCTGTCTAGACATAATTTAAGTGAATTGTTTCAGTGGTGCAGCCTGTATCTCTGGTGCCATTACTGGTTGAGCAATTATAAGAGTACTTGCAGGATGTAGTGCTATAATATAACACAGATACACCCTCATATTTACCAAGGAGACAGAGTGGAATAGAAAGGTCAGTTTAGCCTGCAGCCTTGGCCACAGAAACCTGAGTAATGGTCTGGACCATCTTTGTCATAGTGCATGCCCATACTCTATAACAGCCTCATAGGATTCACATTCAGCCAGTTGTTAATACTGACATTATGCTTGGGTTGTGAAGGGGACAGAATGTCTCTGTCAACTCTAATGTGTCTATAGAAATGGCTTTGAGTGTTTTGGAGGTGTTTCACTGATGTGTGTGTCTGTTGCAGGGCCTGGCAGGACCAGAGGGGGCGCCGACAGGGGATACACTGGTCCCTCAGCAGCCTGCAGAGCGCCACAGCTTTGTGCAGGAACACTTCCAGGCACAGTACAAGTGAGTTCCAGGCACATACAAAAAGTTTTTGTATGTTGATACTAATCCAGTCTTCAGAGAGAGGTATAGCTCAGCTATTTTACATCTTCTTTGGTTTTTCTGAACCTTTAAATGAAGCGTGGGCTTGAAAAAAAGTGCATGTCACCAATGATAGGCCTAGATCACATTACATGTCTAAGTCTTAATCTACATCAGATCACATATCTAGTGTCTTAATGGTAAGTGAGGGGTCATTCAGTACATTGGATCTGTTTCTCTCGGCCCCTGACCTGTTCTTCTGACTGTTAACATGTTATCATTACACCATGGCAATGATGACCCTATTAGGCCTCCTATGCTATTAGCTTTCTTAATATGGATAACACACCTCTGGCTTTGGCTCGGAGTCGGCTCTTGACTATGGACACAGAAGGTCGCAGGTTTCCTGTGACCAGTGATTTTAGCTTAATTGATGCCATAATGTGCCAGCCATTCCTTTGTGGCGCTGAAAAGTTAATTACGTGTATTCATCAGTACTGACACAGTAAGCCCCTCTCCCATGAGGCTGTCTTTGTCAATCAAAGTTGATTCCCATTTTAATGTGTGGATAGTTGAAGGCATTTCCCCTGTTGTCTCCCTTGTGATGTCATGTTTCTGGAGATAACATGAAAAAAGCAATTAACCATTGGTGATCTTCTTGAATACTGAAAAATGTCATGTTTATTCATAAGCTCATAACCTGGTCATATGGAAACAGCTTTCTTTCTTATATTGAACTGCTGCTGTTTTTGTGGTGGAGGACCAAAGGGCAGTACTTTCCTTGAAATAGTTAAAATAAAGTGAAGTTGATACTGTTCCTTTCATGAGCTGGGCCTTGTCTTAACAAGCTAATGGTCAGAGCAAAGGGTGAAGAATGATGACCACTGGTAACTGTTCAGGGTAGAACGTAGCTAAAGGTACCCTAGTGTGATCTTTATTAAACTTCTCATCCAGTTGCTTATTCTTGTTCCACCTTAAGTCATGCTGGTACTGAATAGCCCAACCGTTATTGTTAACCGAGGTGGGATCTCTTCAGTTTATCCTTAACTGACAGTTCAGTCCCCTTTGAGGATATCCCAGCATACAGAGGTAGAGCCGTCCAGCTTCTCTGCATGAGATAATAAAGTCCCGATTCAAATGACTCAGGCTAATCTCTGAAAGCCCCCACCCCCCTTATTTAAATGTATCTAAAATTGGCATTGCCTTAACAGTGACTTTCATCAGTTCAATCAGATTTTAATTGCATAATATGACACCTCAGCGAGAGCTGAGACAGCGTATTTGGTCCTGTGTGCGGTGGCCCCCTGAGATTACAATTCGCATGTGGCTTCATCAGTTTTCCACTGCCTCATGAGTAATAATCTCCCAGGAACATCAATCATAAGAGTACACAATCTAAGGTGCTTTCACTGAGGCTGACAATGTTCACACATTTCTGCTACAGTACTAAGCATTCACTAGCCATAAGTGAGCGCTCTGTAAGGAAATTGCAGGAAATGTAGCTCACTGCATTAAAACACTCAAAGATGGAGCAGAGAGATGCCTGGTGAAGTTCACCTGAAATTATTCAAATCACTTGTAAATATGCAGTGATTTTTTTTTTTTTCAATTGAAAAGGTTTTCCCAGTTAGAGTGGGAGAAAAATATGAGCTTGGAATGAAAAAAAAACCCTAGAGTAAATAGGAAGGTATTTTCAGAACAGGAATGAAGCCACCCCCCACCCTCTAATTTGCATTTGGAACAGTGTCCAGTGTGCATGTTGCTTGGGCAAACTGCTAGCTTTGTGTTCCTGCTCAGACCCAATGTATGTTAGGCCTGGGTCCTTCCAAATGAGATAAAGGGAATCTTTTGCCTGCTGTGGTTCCTTTCAGCATGTGACGCTATTAAGCTCTGAAGCTTGCTAAAACTCAGCCCCCTGCCAATGGCAAACTGAACGACGGAGCCAGAGACTGAAGTACTTCCTGGTGGCACCCAAAATGGAGACATCTGACAGCTGGACTACAGTTCATACCTCACATCCTTGTTCAAAGACATAATTGAGCATTTTTGTTCTGATAAATGTCCTCGCTGTAGAAAAGTGTTCATCTACAGGGTTTTTTGTTTGCATTCTGTCAGCATTTTTGACAATATGCTTTATTCAGTGAGGGCAAAAAGTGTGTTTTCTGATTGAAAAAAAAAAAAGAAAAACATGAATAGAGCATATGGTCTGAATGTACATTTTGCAAGGGGAAAACATGACCAAGCAAAATGCTGAACTGCAATGCACATGTCCTCTGAAGTTACCTGTCCTTCTCAGTGTCTACAAACAGCTGTTTGTAAATGCCTGTGATCAAATCTCTGGCCGGTTTCTTGTCTCCAGCAGTTACCGTATTCATGCATGTAGATAACATTCTCTAACCACGGCACTTCCCAAGTTGTGAAGTGGTTTTCCAACTGCAGATATGTTCCCCCATCTGCTGAGGTCGTTCAGACATTGGCAGCTGAGCATCTTGCCAGAAATACATCAAACAAGCCCAGCTAATTGCCTCCCAAACAACAGACAAATGATTTGTTCTTTATGCCTGTTTAGGTAGCAGTCTAGGCTGCCAGAGCTTATTGTCTTTCCCTTTAGGCTGCGTTAGACTGACAAAACATCTCTCTGGATTCAGCATTTGACTACCTGAATTTAAATGATTTCTCTCAACGGTGAGATTAGTTTTTAATTCCATTGAGATCAATAAAAAAGAGTACCAGGCTTCTCGTATTTTAAAGTTGTGTTCAACACATTCCTCATAACATATTTAGTATGGTGTAGGATTGTTGGTGTTGTTTGTAGGCCTAGAGACACTATTTAAAATGTGCCTGAGACGGACGTGTACCACAGTTTTTATGTCGTCTTCCGTGATCCCCGATACTCGGGTGCGAGAGTGCTGTTGAAAAGGCCCAGTCAAGATGTTGTGGGAAAGCGTGTGATTCATGGTTCTGCTGTCAGGGAACTCTTCCTGCCCAGAATCTTAATGTCTGTCTCTCTCTCTCTATCTTTCTCCCTCTTTCTCCCCTTCCGCACTGCCTGCACAATGGTCCCCGCTTTGCATGTTGTGATTGCAGAATCACATTTCCATTTCCTTGTTTTTCAGGAGTGTTGTGAGGAGGGCGAGCTGACATTACAGCTTGTGGACATGAAAATGGGTTGTTCACATATGTCGCCACTAGTGTGTTTTCAGACAGAAGCATAAAGACATTTCCAAAGTATCTCATTAAATTCATCCCCTGCTCAGACTGACGGAGTTGCAGTTCCTCAGTCCTGTTGGCCCTCCAGGAGTGGAGTGCTGAGCGCAGGCTCTACTCCAGGTCATCAACCACAGTGTGCTGCTGACCACAGCTGACAGGCCAAAGAATCATCCGTATAATGGCTCCATCTCGACTGTCAGCATGCCAACTTCTTGAGCTCAGGCTATACTTAAAGTACAACCAATCAGGTTACATAACGACTATGTAACCACGAATGAAAGTACCTTTTCTCAGTCGTTACATTTTCAGATTCTGACATGGTATGAAACCGTGTTTCTAAGGAGAAATGCTTCTTAGGATTTTTCTGGGAAAAAAAGACTTTGAAGGGAGGCACTGTCTCTGCCACTTGTACTCATCTTGCTTCAAAAGTATGTTCAGTCCTTGAGTTGCCATCTGGTTGCTTTTCCCTTATTCTAAGGGAATTATGTTGAAAACCCTGAAAAAACAATTAAGTAGAAATTATTTTACCACATCCCTCTCTTCTACCTCTTCTAAAAGCATTGAAATGTTGTACAGCTGTACAGATTTTTTAAATCTCTATCATTATACTGTATCTGTAAATCGTTCCTCCTCTGTTATCTCTACTATTTTGCAATATCTCCATTATTGTGTGTATTTTTTACAGTCTATGGTCTGTAGTTGAGTTCATCATATTTTCATCCATTTGACAGTGAAGCAGTGTGTACTCTTCAGGGCTTTTCTCATTAACTGTGGCAGGAATCTATTGCCAGGCAAAATGCCGTCAGATACTGAGCACTGTGTTACCTGATAGTGATACCCTGGAGAGCCCTGCCATCTCAGTACTAGCTCTCTGTGCAGTCAGCATGTCTGTTTTTTGTAGCATTTGGGGAGGGTCATCTCCTCAAGGTGATCCTTCTTGACCTGCAGGGTCAGTGCTGTTTTCCAGGTGGGGTAACAATTCTCCAGGGAATGCAGTCATTGGCTGAGAGCTGCAGGTGCCTTGCTACATCTTAATGAATGAATGGAGGAATACCAGAATTACCTTAGATTATCTCTCCATTGGTGTGTCGTTGTTCTTATTAGCGTGTTTAGCGTGTTTTCTGATCATTTCATAACCTGTCCTTCTTCCATCATTGATATTATCACAATGGGAGAAAGAATGAAATGATTAGGTCACAGTTATAAATGTAAGTGCATGTTAAAATGATTAGGTCACAGTTACAAATGTAAGTGCATGTGATAAGGTTTGTTTGACTTGCAATAATATGTTCACACGCTCCGTTAACACCTTATCATTAGTATCTCAAACATGATTATGTTCTCTAGTACTGTGGTTCTCGACCGGTGTGCCGTGAGCCAATATGAGGTGGGCCTTTTTATATATGTGCTTTTTATATAGGTTCATAAAATAGGGTATAGAGCTATAAATGCATCAGTGACACAGCTTTTTGATTAAAAATCAACATCATGTATAAGTATAAGTATAAGTATATATACTCTTTTGATCCCGTGAGGGAAATTTGGTCTCTGCATTTATCCCAATCCGTGAATTAGTGAAACACACTCATTCACACAGTGAACACACAGTGAGGGGAAGCACACACTAATCCAACAACAGCGGCGCTCGGGGAGCAGTGAGGGGTTAGGTGCCTTGCTCAAGGGCACTTCAGCCGTGCCTACTGGTCGGTTTTATAATAATAGTGTTTTGGCGTTTTGGTTTGATCTTTGGTGTGCCTTAGCCCCAAAAAGATTGAGAACCTCTGCTCTAGCTAACCAACCCAAATGTATTTGATATTAAGTGTGAGCCTGGTACACCTTATGCTTTTTTGAAAACCAGTCCATCTGTCAAAGCTTTGGGCCAGTGGAAGTTGTCATGTATAGCATGGGCTTTCACTAAACACTTGCACTTGTGCACCATCTGTACAGTTCATTGTTGATTGCCCAGACCGTGAGTCATTTGGCTGTTCTGGCAGATGTGTGTTGTTGCTGTCAGATATTATGGTGCTAACATGCTGATAATGCCCATTTGGTCTTGAATGTAAATTGGACTGCAAGCTGTTGTTGGCTTCAATTCACTCTCGGCTCTCAGAAAAGAATGCGAATAAGAGTGTGCTAAAATTTCGGACATCGGAATTATCCGAAGTAAAAAGCACTTTAGATCAATTTACGGATGATTGGGAGTACATACGTTGAGTTGACATCAAAATCATGTCATTCGGATGTGTTTTGAGAAAGTTCGATTTTACCGTTTTTAGTCAAAACTCGTTACCCTGGAAGTGACCAGGGCAAGTCATTTCGCCGCTACAAAACGCTATTTTTATACCTCTTCTACAGTTCCAAACAACATTACACTTACGTGGTAGTGAGTAGAGGGTCCCTAAAGCCCGAAGTATCCCGAGGTCTTTATGTGGTCGGATAGAGAGTCCAGAATGAATTTCATCAAGCCAGTACCTTTCCGGAAATGTTGCTGCTGCAGCTGGTGTCTTTAGGGGAAAGTCAGTAGGAGTCGATTGCCGAGTGTGGAGTAACACGCTCTGGAAATTCACAATTTCGTTGCCGTTTTTTTAAAAAAAAAAACATAGTCCAGTCCATACAACTTCATTTCAATTTCGAAAGAAATACTGGACTATGTTTTTTTGTAAAGTTTTTGTACAGTTTTTTTTTGAATTTCCAGATACTGCCAAATATATTCCGGCACATTGCACATCTCAGCCATGTAACATGGGGCAGCCTAGCTGTCAGAATGTGCATGACCAAGCCATTCTGAATGATGAATGGACGTTCCTGTCCTCTCCACTCCTTGGCAGAGAATTTATCTGCTTTTTAAAGGCCACTGTATATAAAAAGTGCAAAGCTAAGAAGCTGAGAATGCCCATTTGACCACTGAAACTTAAAGCTCTCCAGGGCTTTCTCCTACACTCTTTGTCTTTAAATGAAACAGACTTTCCCTCCCTTTCGCTAACCTGGGATTAGAGTGTAAATCAGGAAATTGGCTTAGAGGAATACCCAGTGAACCACATCCAGCACAACCCATCCGTACAGACAGCATGATGTAAGAAATTGGAAACTGGCAGGCGATTGTTTCCCATAGTTAACTGGGTTAGAGGCAGGGTAGATTATGCCTCATTCTTTAGTTGTTCACCTTCTGCTTTTGTTTTTATATTCCCATTTTCCAAAGGTCGTCACTGACATGCCCTCATTGCCTTAAACAGAGCAACACCTTTGACCCTTTCCTCTGCATCTCACTTCCCATCCCACTACGACAGACCAGGTGAGTGACCTCTTTGACCCCTCAAGAGCAGTTTACAGGCAACATGACAAAAGATTTACAAAGTGTTTCCATTTACGGTGACATGTGTACTGTACCTGCACAACCTTAACAGCTGACTAAACAAAAGAGATATATTACTCAATGGCCACAGGCCTCTCAAGGGAGAAGGATAGAGATCTCCAGCAAACTCCAAAAACAATCAAACCCATATGCTTCTGTTCCGACACAAAGTGGAAACCCCACCTCAGACTCAATGAGACAATGTTACAATCTAATGCCATGGCCTCCCTCGGGTTCACTTCAGCTGAGGGGAAAGCTCTGTAGCGCACCCAGTCACACCCAGTCATGTTTCTTTGTGTGGACGGGACAATGCCAGGGGCTCCAACACTGACCGTGGAGGTGGGTCACGCACGCAGTCGAGCCCTTCCTGTTGAACGCTCTGAAACACGAGGCCGGGGGCATGCTGCTTGTACATGAGTGCTCAGCGCTGCACATTAACATTGTTCCAGGCTGCCTCCGAGATTAGAGAGGCGAGGTAGTGATTTAGTGCCTCCGTCTCCCACCATCCCTGTGGATTCTTGGCTGAGGGATGTGCATCTGTCTCCACCCACTTGCTCGTGTCCGTACTAGGGTGGGCCTTGCACCAGCAACCCCCTCACACACACACACACACAGACACAAGACACCAATTCTCCCTGCAGGAACTCAAATTGCCCCTAAATGGACACACAGGCCATGGTGTATGGCCATGGACTACAGTGCCTCTGCCTCCTCTTCCCCCACTATTGTTTTTTGTTGAATGGTCTTCCACTGTTTTTTCATTATCAGACTTCCCTTGTTTTCCAGAAGGGTTTTCAAAAAACTTGCAAACAGAATCCTATCCATTTTTTCCATTACTGTTGCTTACCATGTAAAACGAATTTGGAGTATTTGCTTCATTTTTTATGGTAAATATTAAATTGTTGAAGTTAGCCCACTATTTCTGGTGTATTTAGATCCAAAAGGAAAGTTAACCTTCTTGATATACAATGAAATATACCAGGAGGCTATTCATTGGGAATGAAAACATTACAGTGCCTATTATGACCGGATTCTTTTTTCTTTAGTAATGTTTGCAAGAATGGAATGCAGAAGGTTAAGTTGAGAACTGTGGTGATTGTGTAGAGATTTTTGTAATCCAATCTGTACTGACACTGCATCATGCCATGGAATAGCTTTATTTGGAATCCCCATGTCAGCTCACAGTGTAATGCTGCACACCTTTTCATTTTATTGACTGTTATGTCCTGGATTTTTCGGGGAGGCTTATTTTTCTCCAGAGTCATTATAGCAATAGCAACCCTTCTGTGTTAACACTGCCCTTATGTGATTCACAAGGGCAGTTATACAGGGTTCCCACGGATCCTTAAAAAGTCTTAAATACAACTTTCGGATTTTAAGGCCTAAAAAAGTCTTAAATTGTCTAGGATGTCTTGAATTTTCCAAAGGGAGGTATTACATTTGCGTATGGGACCGCCAGCGAGTGAGCGAGTGCAAGAAAGAGAGTGAAATGTCTCCATCAGGTTTCGTGTACTTAAAAAGTAATTGTATAAGTGACTATGAGGCTACGGGAGGAAGTGTAGTGGTTGCAGAGTGAATATGTTTTTCACAGGTGTGGTTAAAGGTGTGAAAACGGTAATAATACAGTAGGCTATGAACAAATATGCCTGATGTTTTCGTGCAGAGGCCTGAGAGATACGCAGGTAGCCTACATGAGCGGGAGAAAGAGTTGGTAAGCCAGTTAGCGATAGATTGGCCATACCTTCATGACTTCACCTTGTCCTCCTTTTTGGAGTTGCGCTGGGCATCTAGAATCTTTGCTCAGACGCAGCAACGTTTTGCAAACTATGGACGCGAAGACTGCTGGTCAAATTATGCGCAGTGCTTCTGTCAGTCGTCTGATAATTTGCTGCACAATTTATGAAGGAACTACGGACTGACATAAAAAGAAGACAAGCGTTTTCGCAGTCAGGAGGAAATACTGTACATGTTAAGTTGATCTTTCCAGCGTGTGTTGCTGGCCTAGCCTAGGGAAGAAAATATCTGTCTAAGTTAATAATACCTGTAATATCTGTCAGCAGCTTTCTTCCCAGTAGGCCTAGCCTACTTCGCAAAAGTTGTGAAATATAACCGCATATTTTTTGAATGTCGGCGACTGGCTACATAAAAAAAAAACGTGCGTTCATAATACGTGCGTGTTTGAGATGAAACCAGCAGTTTTCAGCAGGATCATGCCAGGAGGACCTCTTAATTTAAAACAAGTCAATGGTTTTACAATGTTTGAGTCAAGCTTTGATTGGTTTAGATACAACTGGTATGCAAAATGTAAAGTAGTGGATTAACTTTAATTTGCTGTGCTGCATATGGGACAATAGATGCACATAGTAAATTATATAAAGTAGGCCTATTAAAATATTTAAATAGCGTAGTCTAACTTTGAAAAAAGTATTGAAGGGAATCCAGTCCAGTACACATGTCTTTTGCAAGTAGCCTAGGCTACTACAGACACAGGTGAAGAACAATCAGCCTCAGCCAGATATGTACAGCCAGCTTCAAAAGCAAGCAGCCCAGACCCTAAAATTGGCCATTTATAGCTGTGAAGGTAATTCACACACAATTATTTTTCTTTTGCCAAAATATATTTGGTAACTTCTGTAGACATCCAAAATGGGGTGGGGGTTAAAATTAGTAGGAAAAAAACTATTTCATAAAACAGTTTTAAGTTGTCGTATGTATCTTTTTGCCGTGGTATAGTCTTAATTTTTTCATTTAGATGTCTTGAAAAGGTCTTAAAAGTCTTTAAATTTGCACTTGGAAAATGTGCAGATACCCTGATTATATCCCAATACGGATACCAATACTGAGTTACATACCAGCCTAAAGACCCCAGCACCATCTCTCTTTTGTGCCTCAACTGATCACAAGAGAAATCCCTCAGCCAGATGGACCTGTATTCTCCTGTAGAGCACTCTATTACCTCTCTCTCTCTCTCTCTCTCTCTCTCTCTCTCTCTTTCTCTCTCTTTCTCTCCTTCTCTTCTCCTCCCCTCTCCCTGGTCACACCTATAGAATAAAGACCATGTTCATATCACATGGTAGTGGCACATCATCAGGTCATTCCAAGGGCAGCCATTTCTAATTCAAGGCACTTCCGCCTCCTCACCCGTCACACAGTTTACTCTCAGGTCTATATGAGAACTGGTTATACTGCCAGCTAAGGCTATTACCCTCCTGTTTCCCAGTCTCTGTCAGTGAACATGTCAGAGGTGAACGGTTTGCAACCAGGCACGCTGCTATTAAAGATGCATGAAAGTATAGATTCCATTATTTCTGTTGCATGAAAAAAGTGACTTAATGATTTATTATTGATGCTAAACATATTGATTTATTCATGAAAATCGTATGTCCCTCTTGAACTACGAGGATTGGCATGAATGATAGAGTTCATGACCTTTTCTTTTCTCCCCCATATAAACTAACAACAGTAAGCCTTTGATGTCTGTATGTTGTCACCATTTCACCCAAAACATGAGAAAATTACATGAAATATGTTGCAATCTTCAAACATCACATCATCTGTTGCAATCGTTGAACATCATATCATCAGCTTGAATTGAATTTTTTATCACAACTATATATTAAGTTGTCACTATTAGTTATGCTAATCTCTTTCCTGTTGGTCCCCCATGCTCAGGCCTGTGTATGTGACTCTGGTGTTCAGCACTAAAGGCCAGCGGTACCTGCGTGTGGGGCTGGCCATGCCACTGTTCGGCTCCCTGGCCTGCCTGCGCAGGATGGTGGCTGACGAGGGGAAGATCTCTCCAGACCAGGTGCCTCTTAGCACTCTTGTGCACTCTCTGAGCACTCTCGTGCACTCTCTGAGCCCAGCTCCCAGACCATCTCTCACAGGGCACAGAAGTGGAAAACTCGGGTTTCAGAAAGTGAATGTTCTGCCAGATATGTAGTCCAACTCTTCACTAAACCACCTGATTCTAATTAGCATATCACATCAGCCAGCTCGACAAATCTGCTACTGAGTGAAATGACATCAGCTAATTAGTGTGCACAGATAGAACACGTACATTGGTAAGACTTTTACTTTCTTAAGCCAGAGTTTTCCACCACTGCAGGAAGAGAAGAATAAGCAACTCGGTGCTTTAAAACTTGCCAGAGCAAGTTGGCAGCACAAAAGCACGTACAGTACCTGAAACCCAACTTGTCCTGCAGTGCACCTCCAGATGGGACTGGTGCGGCATTAGCACCTGCTGCGGTGTTCTGTATGTAGGGCACAGAAGGGGGTGAGATAATGATTGTGAGATGTTGTTGTTGTAGTGTTTTATGCCCCAGCCTGTAGTGCACAAACATATTTGAATATTCCACGAATGGATGGATGGCAAGGTACAAGAACACAGATTTAATTGCATTCTATGCCTTGGTGGTAAACATTCCCATGAACTGCTATGGTGTATTAAACATAGTATGCTGCATAGCATTCAAATTCAAATTTATCTAGGAAATCTGTCCCAAGTGACTGTCCCCAGTCAATGGCATTTTCTCTAACATGGATGTTACTGTACACCATTTCCTTTAATATTGGACTCCAACCATCAGGAAGTGCTTTAGACTTTCAGAAAAAGATGTTAAGTCATTGGGGTCACAGACAACGGCCTGTGACTTCTTGTTAGACAAATTAAATACCATGTCTTGCGAGGCGTAGCGAACCTTCTAGCAAGTGTAAAAATTAGGAGGTCTTATTTTAGAAACACCTCCCTCGCTTCAATGTGTATTTTTGGTCCAACATATTGTCCCACAGAGCATTGGTGGCATAGATTTTCTCTCTCTCTCTCTCCCTCTCTCTCTCTCTCTCTCTCTCTCTCTCCCTCTCCCTCTTTCTCTCTCTCGCTCTCTCTCTCTCTTTCTCTCCCTGTGCTAGTTTTTAAAGTTCAGGTACGGCTACTTCAATGATAAGTACTAATTTAGTGCCATCAGGTAAACCTCTGAGGATAGCAGTGCTATCACATATCACTCATAGCGTTCACATGTCACATACAGCACTTTCAGTGATCTACCAGTCCAGCACTCCTTATCTCACTGTGCATCTTATTATGTCTATCTGTATCCATCTATCCCAAGTTACCTGTCTTTGCCTGGTGCCCTTATGATCTCTCTCTCTTTCTCTCTCTCTCTCTCTCTCTCTCTCTCTCTCTCTCTCTCTCTCTGTCCCTCCCTGTGCATCCTTCTGCAGGTGATCCTAGCTGAGATCTACTCCACTGGCTTTCAGCGCTCCTTCTTTGATGAGGATGACCTGACCAGTGTCGCTGAGAACGACATCATCTATGCCTTCCAGGCCTCCCCCCTGTTCATCCGGGGAGGCTCCGCGCGAATCTCAGGTCAGAACATGGGCCTGCCCGGCCAAGTTTGGCACAGGACCTTCACATGATCCTACTCACTTCTAAAGAAGCACTACTGCAAGTCTCTGTAATCTGTAATCGTAACACAAAGCACTGCCCATATTTGACTAGTGATCACTGCACCACAGTGATCAGTGACAGTGTGCCACTGAGACGTGTTATTCGAATCGGCTGTCAAGAAAGTGTGGCCGACTTGTTTGTCACGCATGGCTTTTTTTCAGACTGAGGATAAGTCAGAAGTCTAAGGATAGGCTGTCCACTGGGAGCTCGTCCCTTGAGCTCTCTCAGTATGATGGCCCAGTTGCTGGATAGGGTTCATGTGATTCCTCCTGTCCTGTGAGGTCCTGATGATTGCCTCTGTGCTTTTACACACACACACACACACACACACACACACACGCAATGCAGTGGTTTTAAAAAAAAAATTCAGTTGAATTTGGCACCGAATTATACAAACCTTATGTATGGCACTATATGACATCACAGTAGAGCTGGACTATGGCTCTTGAAGCTGAATGTTTTTAGAGAGGAAGAGAGATTTGGGGGGCATGTGGAAATATAAATAGAACAAGAGTCAAGAGTCAAGTAGCCGTAAGTTGTTATATATAAGTAGCCATAAATTCATGCATATTAAATGGGTTGTTATTATACAGCCGCAAGGAATGTAGAAGAGTATTTTAGCATCAAGCTTCATTCCAGACCGAGTAGACACTAGTGTGATGTCCAATTCTTTTAAGGCAATAGAAAGAAAGCATCTCCTTTTCTCATCTCCCCATCTCATGTTTTCCTCATCCTGCAACAAAGGATGGTCTGTTGCTCCACCAGATATCTTTCAGTCACATTTATTCTTCTGTTTTAAATCCATTACATTATTTGCCTTAGCTAAATGTATCACCATCTATGGAGCTTGGATGAAGATTTCAAATAAATAAAATGTGACACATATTTTTTATTAAATCCACTAATAGGCCTTAATTACTTGCCTCCTTCTGAGAAATCAGAGGATTTAAAAGCTGGGAGTATTTCAGAGACCCCCACTAACATCACTTATATTAATTGATTTTCAACGACGCTGGAGTTATTATACATAATGTATGTAATACATCAACTATTCGACAGCAGGGGGTAGCCAGGGGAGGATTTTGTGTGAATTTATTTTGATTTTATTAGCATATCTTGAAAGGGGTGCTGCAGTCAGGCAGACTGCCAGTAGCTGGAGGGGCTACACTGTTTGTGTTTTGTCATGTGTATTTGACCTCGGGAGCTGATGTCAGCATCACCGCATGACAAGTTGGCCTGATGCACACAGACACACAGTACCTGAGTGAGAGGTTGTTTACCTGCTCCTAAAGTTTGAAAGTCACCTGCCCCAGTAGAGATCATATGTTTAAATCTTGTATTATGTATGTGTAAACCTACCCATTATGCTAATGTTTATGTAGTGCTAGTGTCCATATTAATAGGTGTCTGGTATCTAGATCGATAGATAGATAGATAGATATAAATTGATTGATTGTTTGGTTGACTAATTGATAGATTAATGAATTGACAGATCGATAGATTTTATTTATCCCCAAAGGGAAATTATGGAGTTACAGCAGCAATTGATAATATTAACATATAACACATAGACATAAGTAAAAAAAAAAATAGAATTTGAAGTCGGTTCTTATATACTTACGTATATTCTTATATCTGTCCAAAATACAATAAAGTACAAGTCATTAGAAATGAAAGTCAACTACCTTAACCGACCTTAACCACTAACACTGCATTGTAACACTACTGCTGTTCTGCATCATGTCCAGATGTGGTTGTGATTGTACTGGTTTCATTAAGGTTCTATTAGCTCAAGCTCTCCTCTCTCATATTAAGCTAAAAAACCTGCATAGTTCGCCTTTAAGATTGAGAGATTGTTAAGCATTAAACATCATAATAACAGATGCCAGGCAATAACAACTGTCAGATTTAATGGCTAACATCGGGGGAGAGATTTCTAGATCCTGACAGATTGTGTTCTTTTGTCTCGGCTAACATGAAGGAACTATTCAGTTATCCATCAGATGAATATAATCTTCACTCTGTGTATGGCTAATGTAGGACTGATACTGTATATCAGAACAGATGGAATGTGTCTGTATGTAACTGTGAGAACATATTCATGCAAAATATATTCACTATTCTACCTCATCAGATTTTCTTGGACAGTCAGCCTCCAGTGGATTCTCATGGTTCTAGGTTTTCTAGGTGACTATTCAGATCCTTGGTTGTATTGGCAGAAGTGTCAATAGACCTTGCCATGAAGAAGATGTACTTCACACAGAGAGGTGTTTGGACTGGAGTTATGGATTGTTTGGTGCAGACAGGGTTATCCCAGCTCTTTTGAAGAGGGAATAATAAACTCCAGTAGTTTCTGTCTAGATAAATGGGATGATTCTCTTTTGATGTTCCTTCCTATAGAAGAAGAATATCGTCTTCCACCACATTTGTTCTGTAGATCAAAATGCTGCGTATTTAACACAGCATCTTTAGATTAGGATAGTGAGTTTGTTATGCAAGTGGTGTTGATTGACCAGTGAAAGAGGCATACTTGTTTTCGTCATGTTCAATCTTAGGGTCTCCAGCCATGAACTGTCTGTTTTATTAGATTTTTTTTTAATTTAACTTAAAACTCTATATTAAAGATAGAGAAAGAACAGTATTCCCTTTGTCTTATGGGTTTGTTCATGCTTTGTTGTGTTACATTGTCGTGAGAGAGTTTCAGCTTTGTAATACTGGAGAGTGATACAGTAGCTCCCCCACCACCATTGATTACCTGGTGGTCTTTCATTAACACTCATGGAAATAGATGTGATTTATCGAAAGCGATGAGGGTCAACAGATAACATAACAGATTGAATCAGGTGTGTGTGTGTGTGTGTGTGTGTGTGTGTGTGTGTGTGTGTGTGTGTGTGTGTGTGTGTGTGTGTGTGTGTGTGTGTGTGTGTGTGTGTGTGTGTGTGTGAGATGCCTTTATTAGTTTCCACGGGATGATCTTATCGCCTTGTCTCCTATTAATGAGTTAACATGCCATGAAGATGCATGACAGGTTTCCCCTTCTCCTACTCGCTCTCTCCTCCTTTCCTTTCCCCTTAATTTTTCACTATCTTTCTCCTATCTGCTCTGCAACGTTTTGGCCAATTTATCTGACACAGGGAAATTTCCACAAGCATGAAATTAGGGGTGTTATTTGTCACTGCATCTCTCGGGAGACTCCCTGGGCCTACGTTTGATATTCTTTCCTTCACTGACTTGAAGGCACTGGCTCTAATGGGGTTCTGGTGATGCAGACAAAGTCTCTGGCTAGAGGGAGGAGGGAGATATTTCCCTAGTATTTACCACAATACAGTGCCACTCACTAGCTGTTTGGCCTTCTGTGTGTATACTTAATTCACATTAATCACATTCTATTTTTGTCTCCTGGGATTTTCAGGCTTTGTTTTTGTTCCCATGATTCAAGAGTTCTACAGCTTCAGGTGGTGTTCCACGCTTGCATGTAGAGGAAGTTGTTTGACTGACAACATGGAATTTCACTGTGTGATGACCACCTGGAAGTCGGTAACCTTTAGCCATCCAGACACAGTGGAACAGGCCGAAGGGAGGAAGAATTGAGACAGGAGGATTTCCAAAAGAAAGAGAGAGAGGGAAGGGACTAAGAAAAGATGAAGGAGGAGGGGTCGGTGAGAACACATAGGCAGATATTTCCATATTACCCTAAAGAACCAAGTTCACAAATCACTACCAGAGAACGTGAGCTGCACTGTGAATCCACAGTAATATAGGGTCCTCAAATGGAAAACTTAAGCATGGCTTTGTATATGCATGTATATGTGGAGGTGGATGCTTAAGCATGCTTAAGGGTTTTCCCTTTAATGCACATAACACAGATTGGCTGCATGGGGTCATCTTGATTCCTTTTCCCTGTCCCATTTTCAAGATTGGATTTCAGCTTTGTGTCAGGAAACTGGTTGTAATTTAAGAGACGTGAAGGACATTTGGCAAGAGAAGCCTGGAAACCCTGCAGTCCCGGTGTTTGCCAATAAAACCCCTCTTTTGATTTAACTGCCCTCCTCCTCTCTGCCACAGCATCAATCATAGACATACGAGCCATGAGGTGACCTTTACGCTATTTTACTGCTGCTTTATGAATATGTTTTATGGCTCATTATCATGTGTTTTTCCCTTCAAAGTTATGAATGTCTCTAAAAGGGCTCATTTTAATAGTAGGGTTCATTTTCAAAGCATTTGAGTGACAGCTCTGCATGATGATGATGATTAATTCAACAAAGATGCATATTCAGTGCAGTGTATGCCAATATGTCTATAACATCAAGCTGTCAACATACTTCTGTATGTGTTATAATATCTATATAACACCAAGTAAAAACAAGCCCTGTCCATTGTGTGCTGATGTATATTGCCAACCTTCAGAGTCCAGACCAACCCTGTCTGTACTGCTGTTCTGAAGTCAGTCTCTGCCCTTCACTCTCAGTGCTAGACATTATTGTAGAAACCGCAGGTCCTAATGTTTGGGCAGTCGAAAGTTAGCAGAGCGCTGTTGACACCAGGCTGCTGGTGGTGATAAATGATGCCAGGGGCACAGGCGTCAGAGTGTAATGAAGCGGAGAGACTTTGCCCCGAGAGAGGAGTAGCTCTGCCACAGAAGGATCGATACATGCCCATCTCTTGCCCCCCGCCTGGCGTCCCAGGGGGGTGATTTGTCACCGTGCCCACCCATAGGGAATGAGGTGCGGCCGTGTCACGTTCCATGTCGCCCCCGCTCCCCTGCTGCCCAGCCCCCTCTAAATCCTCCCGGCCTGTTTGACAGAGCTCGCTGCGGGTGACGTCAGAGATGTCTGGGGCCGAGACGAGTTCCGGTGTTTGCTCTAGTCACGACAGAACGGTGGAGGGAGGAGGAAATGAAAAAGAGAGCGGAGAGAGAGTGAGAGAGGGCCGGCACCCTACCAGCCAGTCTGCCAGCGCGAGTCTCTAGTCAGACAAGACGCCCCACTGGGAGAGTCTGCCGCTCGCTCGTCCACAGGACTCATCTCCATCTGCTAGCCCACCCTCACGCTTCTGGACTGGTCTTAAAGAAGAAGCTTTCCCCCCCTTTATCCCTACTCTTCTTACTCATCTCTCCGCACATGTTTTCCTATGCCAGTTTTACCAAAACTCACAAACTGCCCATGATATGATCGGGAGAATCATGCAAAAGTCTGAGTCCGAAAGGAGAGAGACTCAAGTCACATTCTAGATATGTTCCTGTGCGTTTGTGTCAGCTCTGTGGTGTAATAGGCTGATGATATGCAAGACTTTTTGAAAAATGTTTCTGGGCAATGTTCCTGAGAATTGCTGTGGCACATTCTTTGATTGATTGTTGATGTTCAGCGGGGAAAAAAAATGAAGAACATTAATCATCAAATCATCGTGGTCATCTGAACACCTGGAACTGGTTATGTGGTTGCCCAGCAACATTGCTCAAAAAATTGCCCCATATATCATCACCATTGGAGTAGAGTTTAACCCAGTGTGCTCTCAGATATGTCATCCCCATAATATTCTCTCTCTCCTTCTCCCTCATTCTCTCTCTCTCTCTTCCCTGTCCTAGGGTACCACCACAGTCTCCCCTCCTCCCCCTACTCCACCTCAGGACCCGAAGGTCAGAGGTTACCTGCCTCGGGGGCGCTGTCGTCTGAGTTCCTCAACCAGGGCATCCCTGGGAAGGTGCTACTGCTGGTCTGCAATGCGGCAGGGTCGGGCCAACAAACTGTCAGGTGACTAAAGCTTACAAGGGCATTCTGATACATGACTTTCAATTAATAAGAAGAGGGTGCAGCCTATACACAGGCATTTCCATATTGATTTAAAAGAATAACAGAGATACATGCTACATAATGAAAAACAAATGCCCTTTATTCTGTATATGGATTTGACTTGTTACATTCCTTTAAGTCTCTTTTCATCCTTCATCAGTGTTCTCCGAAGCCCTGCAGTAAGGACATAAATAGCAGCAAATAAAGATGTCTGATGTCTTAAATCCAGTAATTAGCCCTAATTACTCTCTCCACTCTCATAAAGCAAGAGGGCAGTTAGCAGGCATATGCCTTGGCTCTGACGACAGAGGATCTGTTGCTAAAGCCCAGCGGGAAGACTGTGAGGATAACAATCTTCACCTGAGTTTTCCTGTAGAGTTACTAAGGAGGTTATGGTGAAGTGGCACATTACAGTGAAAGACGTTAACTAATGTAATCTCATTGATGGTCATGAGCAGAAACGTCTGACATTTCCCTAGGGTTACATAATGTAGGTAGTTAAAATGGAAAAGCACACTGCAGAATGCCTAAAGATGCAGTGCTTCCATGTCTTTTCTCACAGTGTTCTCACATCCTTAATGTGCTATATGTGGCAGTGTACTAAGTGTAATCAGATGTGTACATTTTCACACAGAAAAACACAAGGTATGGTGGTTTTATCTACTAAATGGGGAGTAAAATGTGTGGATTTTTTTAGTAATTCTATAATTTTTTAAGTATTAAGTGCAAGGTCCAAATGTCTATTCCAGGACTGACAAGACTACTGATAGGAATTAGTCATGAGTGAAAAGCTCATCTCAGAGGAGAAAGATGAGAATTCCAGGCGTTCGACATGAGCCACCCAGAACAGGCGGGAGAGAGACTGCCTCACAGAGTCTGCCTGTAGTGTCTGTGTCTGTTTGGTCCAGTCTTCCCTCCTTGGACTTCACTTGTGCTCTTATGAAAGAAACTCCCAGCTGAGGCAGGTTGGCGATGGAAAGGGAGGACAGGGAGGTATTGATTGGCCGCCTCTTCCCATCTCTCCGAGGACAGGACTGTGACAATCCCATCACTGCCTCAACGGCGCGAGAGAGACAGAGAGAGAGTAAGAGATGTGCTGGATTGGCCAGGCCTATTGCTACACTGGAGAAATGAGAACGCTCTCTGCACATTTATTAAGTGAAAATGAATTAAATTGATTTTTTTTTGTTAGGCGATCTGATATTTGCTACGGATCGAGGCCATCCTAGGTCTGTTCAGAACTATGAGAACCAAAACCTTTGAGTATAAGCAGAGGTTCAAGGTTCTAAACACTGAACGGAATATGGTGTGCTGGCATTACAGTGACAGGGCACATTTGGGCACAAAGCAAACATCATTGTGCTCTGATTGCACTGCAACCCCCCTCAGAAACACATGAAAACTCATTTTGACTCCTCCAGCTTATTGCTTGTGAGTCAGCAGGAGATATATCTCAGTTTCAGTGATATCATCGTTAGGCACCCCACTCTCCCTCTCTATTTCTCTCTCTCCCTTTCTCTCTCTTTCTCTCTCTCTCTCTCAAACACACACACACACTCTCTCACCTCTTTCTCTCCATCCCTCTCTCTCTTCCTCTTCTTCCCAGTGACAAACAGATTTGACTGGCCTAGTTTTATGCTAGCTCCTCTTTCCACATGGGCAGACAGATGGGCTGCAGAGATGAGATGCACAGGATGGTGTGTGTGTGTGTGTGTGTGTGTGTGTGTGTGTGTGTGTGTGTGTGTGTGTGTGTGTGTGTGTGTGTGTGTGTGTGTGTGTGTGTGTGTGTGTGTGTGTGTGAGATGCCTTTATTAGTTTCCACGGGATGATCTTATCGCCTTGTCTCCTATTAATGAGTTAACATGCCATGAAGATGCATGACAGGTTTCCCCTTCTCCTACTCGCTCTCTCCTCCTTTCCTTTCCCCTTAATTTTTCACTATCTTTCTCCTATCTGCTCTGCAACGTTTTGGCCAATTTATCTGACACAGGGAAATTTCCACAAGCATGAAATTAGGGGTGTTATTTGTCACTGCATCTCTCGGGAGACTCCCTGGGCCTACGTTTGATATTCTTTCCTTCACTGACTTGAAGGCACTGGCTCTAATGGGGTTCTGGTGATGCAGACAAAGTCTCTGGCTAGAGGGAGGAGGGAGATATTTCCCTAGTATTTACCACAATACAGTGCCACTCACTAGCTGTTTGGCCTTCTGTGTGTATACTTAATTCACATTAATCACATTCTATTTTTGTCTCCTGGGATTTTCAGGCTTTGTTTTTGTTCCCATGATTCAAGAGTTCTACAGCTTCAGGTGGTGTTCCACGCTTGCATGTAGAGGAAGTTGTTTGACTGACAACATGGAATTTCACTGTGTGATGACCACCTGGAAGTCGGTAACCTTTAGCCATCCAGACACAGTGGAACAGGCCGAAGGGAGGAAGAATTGAGACAGGAGGATTTCCAAAAGAAAGAGAGAGAGGGAAGGGACTAAGAAAAGATGAAGGAGGAGGGGTCGGTGAGAACACATAGGCAGATATTTCCATATTACCCTAAAGAACCAAGTTCACAAATCACTACCAGAGAACGTGAGCTGCACTGTGAATCCACAGTAATATAGGGTCCTCAAATGGAAAACTTAAGCATGGCTTTAGCTCTGTTTTAGCCAGTATATTTCCATTCTAATTGAATGTCCATTTGGTAATTGCATTATGTTTGTCCCCCTCTGCCTCCTGTGGATAGCCTGGTGGCTGTGTCGCAGATGCAAAGAGGAATGATGCTTGAAGCCTGGAAATGGGTATCCCACAGCAGGAAGCGTAGCCACATGGAATCTAATGATAATAGTGATTACACCACAGCGTAATGCCTGGGCTAATCCCCGTTCATTTGATATCATGGTTGCCATAATAATGTAATGACTGGGTTGATTCCATGAGGCCATGCAGTACATATGAACCCACCATCAGTGCTGATTCCTGACCAGGGCGCAGTCGTTGATCTGAGGGAAGGGGGAAAAAACAGGCCAGATTCTGATCTGCAGTGTGACATTTAAAAGGACATTGGCATCAGAATTGATGTCAGAGTGTGCGCCATCATGATCATCAGCAGACGTATACTGACTCACACGCGGCATCATCCACTTGGTTCGAACAGTGACCCACTCACATCAGCCACACAAGTCGTGCAGACACCATGTACTGTCATGCCGACTGATTATGAGTAATCTTTGCCATTAAGTCTGTGCTCTCTGAGCGTCATTATTGGTAGTCTTTCTCCTCTCATGTTTGGCTCTTTTTCTCCTGCCTCTTGGTCCTCAGGTTTGGACCGCCGTTCCTGATGCGCGAGGACAGGTCTGTGTCGTGGGACCAGCTGCAGCAGAGCATCCTCAGCAAGCTCTACTACCTTATGATCAACGGAGCCCAGGCCCAGGTACTGGATGTGGGCTGGTTCTGCTCTGCTGTGTGTGTGTGTGTGTGTGTGTGTGTGTATGCATGTGTGTGTTTAACAGATGTGGCCACTTGCATGGCTGAGAGGGTTCAGGGCACTGGGTCAGTTCATGGCCCCCCAAACAAACCAGATGAATTAAGCCAAGCTTGGCAAATATGACATTGCAACTCAGAAGCACATACAAACAGAGAGAGAGAGAGAGAGAGAGAGACAGACAGACAGATAGACAAACAAACAGAGATGTAAATACTCCCAGCTGTGTATCTCCATCAAATCAATGATTTACCTCAGTGCTGGCCCCATGTGCTTCCTGATTGCTGGCAAAAAGCACAAAGTCACATTCCAATTGGAGCATCTCATCTGTCGTAGTGACACAGCCACGGTCCCGCCCAGCTAACAGCACATCATTTAGGGTCAGGTACGGGGCTTTACTCAAACAGAGTAAGAGGTGGTTGAGAGAAATGAATGACTGAGATTTGAGAATGTGTATGTGTGTGTGTGTTTGAGTGGGTGGGTGGGTGTGTTGGTATGTAAGTGGTGAAGAGTGTGTGTGCATGTATTTGGGTGTGTGTTGGTGTTTGAATGTGTGTTTGTGTTGGTGTTTGGGTGGGTAGGTGGGTGTGGGTGTGTTGATGGTATATATGGAAAGTGTGTGTGTGTGTGTGTGTGTGTGTGTGTGTGAGGAAGCCTTCTTAACCTAGAACAAGGCTCACTACATAGAGAATAAGACATGATGACATCAAGATTGCCCTTGGGGCAGAATTTCTTTTTGTCCCTTATCCAATGTCCTAGATGTCCATGTAATTAAACTGCACTGTGTGTTCAGCAGCCATCGCAAAGAGAGCCAGCAAGGACACATCTTGGAAATCTCCCATTTTTAATGTTTTTTTGGGTTTTTTTTTTAGATTTTTTATGTCAAGAGTCTCATTAGCAGCCTTGACGGCCCTCTTTTCAATTCCTTCTCTCTTCATAAACAGTGTTGAAGGGATAGTGTCTCCCAGATATGATTATGACAGAACTCTCACGAGAGTTGAATCATGACAACAGCCCGTGGAAGTCCGTGTTGAAAAGCATGGAGTTGGGGCATGATTAACGACAGGGTGTCGCCTCCATGCGTTCTCATCCACAGCCCACTGAGGTGTGAGGGTATGCGTGTGTGCAGCCGATCCGCATGCCGCATGCATGTGCAGCCTGCAGGGGATTGGGACACATGCTAGGGATGAGAATGCTAGAGATCTATGAAAAATAACAATGTGAGATGCTTCATTTGATAAAACGTCACACACACACACGCACATTTTCTTTTTTGAGTTTTTATGTTTAGAGGCAGAGAGAGTTCTAGGTACTGCTGTGTGACAAACAGTGGTCCCTAATAGAATTCTATTTATACAGGAAATGGCTCTTACCTCCCACTGCCTGCCCTGCTCTCGGAATGGGGTTTAATGACCCTGAGTGCTGTGTATGGAATGGCACAGGTGGATTTGGTCTTTACCAGTCTACTGCTTGTTTGTCTAAGAAGAGAGGACAGGGTTTGTGTGGTGTGTGTCCACAATGTGGGCTTAACATAGCCTGATGAGCCAGACCCACATTAAAATGTAGGGTCTGGGCACTCACCGTTCGCAGTGCTCAGTCCGAGGGGCGGGATAATCAGTTGTCTTTCAAATTTCCTCTGCACGCAATAGGACAGCGCTATGAGTCCCATGGTTTCCCACCAGCGGAGCTAGTTGGCTAGTTCAAACTTTTGCCAACTTAATAAAAGCTTAACTCGTGTCACACTGTTTGCCAACAGCAACATTATCTTATTTGTTTTCTAGTAGCAGGGATTTCAAGCCAAACCGTTGCAACTCTGCCATCAATCATTATGTTAAGCCTGCCTAACAACTCTATACACGATTTGATTGGCCTGATAGATGTTTTTTCGAGCTCACAAGCCAACGGAGAGTTGGTAGACTAGCCCTGACAGCAAATGTAATTTGCTGCCACTAGGGTGCGTCTAGATTTCTAGGCTAGGCTTAACATGCTGCCAAGGCCAAAGATGAGGGTTCTGTCTCTTTGCCTGTGTGTAAAATCCATATTTGAACATGTATAAGAACGAGTGAGTTAGTAAACCTGAAGAGTCCAGTGTGTATTGGGAGCCTTGCTGAACCTGTTCATAATGTTCAACTAGGATAGCCTGGATGGCTAATTAGCATTGTTGTAAATAGAAAGTACTTTAACACACCTGGAAACCAGGGTTATAAATAAGCAATGATTTTTAATTGTTATTATTTGGCTTTTTCTAAGGCTTTGCAATTGAATTGTCTTTATTTGTGCTCTGAATATCATTTGGTTGTCAAAAATAACCCTTTAAATCATTTATTTCTTGGAAAAACGAATGCATAAGTAGGCCTAGTTATTTTCTTAGCAGAGGATATCCATAAAGTGCCAAGAGAAGTTTGCTTGTAGATTTCCTCATTTCTCTTGTCAACTTTGTAAAAGAGCAATATCCCTCACCTGGGATGCCTTAGTTTCATTTTTTTTTTTTTTTATTGAAACGGGGAAAACATTCCCCAGCTATCCCAGGAAATCTCACCTGAATGCTCAGCTAAATCCGGCCCATCTGTTAGAGAATATGTGATCGTGTGAAACGAGACTCCAGAGTAAAGTCCAGTTATTTACCACCTGCACCGCTCCTGCATATAGCACTCCTCAGTCACTCATGTTGTCCTCGTTGTCCTTCCTCTCCTTAATTCTTTCTGGGTTATTGCCTTCTGTCTCACGCTCACTCTTCCTCATTCTTCCTCTCTGATTGCATCCCCATCATCGCTCATACTCACTCACATTCATGCTATTTTTGGCTTTCTCTTGGTCTTTGCCCTCATTTCCATCATGTAGTATCCTATAGACTTCCCTATAGATAGATTTCCTGTAGATCAAGGCAAACTCTTATCTCTGAGGTTTTGTAGTCAGCTGGTGCCTCTATGTGGTAATTTTTAGTAATGCAGGCATTTCTAAGGTGTTGGATTTGTATTATGTCATTCCTATTAATCATATTGTAGTATACATTTGTATATATAATGTAGTCATATTGTGGCAAAATAATTACCTTAATAATTAAGTTCTCTCATTAATGGTGCTTGGTACTATATATCAGCCTCATTTGTGTGTGTACGTGGGTATGTGTGTGCATGCGCCCATGTGTGTGTAAGCGCACAGACGTTTGCTGAGTGCGCCATCATCAAACGAGCGACTGTGTTGTCTGAGGCAATATCTGGCCCATCGCTGCAATCCGTCCCTAACAGCGGTGTCCCGTGAGCCAGAAGCGGAGCGTGCCTCCTCAGCTCCTCCTCTCTGCCCGTCAGGCTCCCCTCGCAGCCCCTCGCACCAGACAAATCCCTGCGCTTCGGACCGCGCTGGTCTTCTTTATCCGCCAAGCCAGACAAAGAGAGTGGAAAGCAAAGGAAATCAATTGTGCGTTCGTCTCCCGAAGCCCTCTTGTTCTCTGTCTCTCCCTTCGTGCCTCAGTCTCCCTCTCGTTGTGTCTCACTCTCTGTCATTTTGTAAAGCACATGGCCAATCTCAGGCAAATATTTTGAGCTGGACAAGCACACATGAATAATGAATTTGATAGGGTTTACTCCAGCAGTAATAAAAAGCCTGGCTTGTTTTCGAGCTACCGTCAATGTAGATGTACCCTGTGGAGTTTAGGAATCGTGATTTCTCCTCCACATTCACAGTAAGGTATGAGCTACACCAGGTGCGTAACTGAAGTGTTCCGTTCGCGACGCGTAAAATCCATTTTAGATGAATGGTCTATTTTTTTCGAACATACGCCCCACTGTCACGTCTGGTGTAGCTACTTCCATTGATTATAATGGAATCTAATTGTTGCAGCAGACGCAACGCGAACGGATCGCTTCAGTTACGCGCCTGGTGTAGCTCATGCCTAAGGCCGTACATTTCTGGTGATTATGAGCGGAGCTGTGGGGGGGAAGTCACACCTGCAGCAAATGGATTGGCCCTCCTCAGCAGCCCTTATGCTGACTTGATCCTTTTTTTTTCTTTTTTCGATAGCCCTGTCATGTATCATTACCAGTGTTTTGACCTCTATGCCTTATGGCTTATACTAAACAACTGTGCATGAGTGTGTGTGTGTGTGTGTGTGTGTCTGTGCATATGTGAGTGTGTGTGTGTGCCAGTCATTTGTGGCTGAGAGTAAATGTGTGTCGTATGTCTTGTGGCCTGCAGAGCTCCAGGGTGCTGTTCAGGATTCGTGTGGTTGGGGGATCAGCTTCCTACAGCTACCTCTGCCCTCAAGACGGAAGGCCACTCTGTCATCCAGCTGTGGATCGGTACAACCTTGCTCATGCACCCACACATAAACCTGTGTGCGCTCACACACACACACACACACACATTCACTGCCCTTATATAAACTTCACCCTCCAGAGGTCGTAAAGGGCACCACTGGCATTTGCAGCCATAGCCCTGTGTCATGTGTCATGACCTTTGTCTTGACTATATTACATACTCACCCACAGAAACAATACATGTTGCAATGCAATGATGCACACAAAGTTTTTACAATGTGAATTATTCACTAGAATTCTTCTTCCGTGGAAGTTACTGTTATATGCAGAGGCTAAAATTATGCACAATTTGGCATCCATTCAGACAGATGGTTGGTAGATACGCTGCAGAAACAGAGGAACCCGGTTTCTGAATGCAGCCATAACAGTGAGACTGCAGACCTCATAATAAGCCTAACCCAGAGCACAGAAGCCCTCTCTAAAGTGTCTTTGCGTCTAAAGCAAGTCCCAATTAAGTATTCTCCTCCTTTTGTTGCCATTTATACTGAATTTATACTGAATTTTATTGAAAGGTGTGTGTGTGAATGAATGGATTCTAATGTGGAGGGAACTGAAGCCACCTGATCCTTTGCCAAACGAGCAGGTTGAGATCTGTTAATAGGAAGGTAATTAGGGGGTCTACAGCTTTCAAAACAGCTAATTGGCATTCTGTGCAATAGTGAAGCTGTGGAACTCAAAGAGCTTAAGCCCCCTCCCTCCCTCCTACACACACACAAACACACACAGCCTTGTCTCCTTCCTGCACAGTGTGCACGCGCACACACGCACACACACACACACACACACACACACACATGCTGCAAGCACCCGCAAACAGAAAAGCCCATTCACTTCCTTCAATGAATGGCTCTTGGGCTCCTGCATCTCTGACCCCAGTACTCAGGGACAACTTTGTGAGTTGGAAACGTTCTCCACAGCCATCACACAGCCTTCATTCACCCACACACAAGCTCGATCGAAGTCATCATTTTACAAACCAGACCACACCAGTAACCTTGAATAAATGTTAGCCGGGACAGAACAAAGAGCTCATAATTGTCTGTAGTGAAAGGTAATTGAATTTCTTGAGATTACTGCATAGGGCAAATGCGTCACCTTTAAATGTACAGAATGTTAGAGAATGAAAAGAAAACTGAGTTTTCATTGAATTTCTTACTAAAGCTGTGATGGCTGTAAAGACATCTGTGCTTCCATTAAGCTCCAGCTTCAGGATGTTGTTATATTTTTCTTGGATGGTCTCTTATAGACTATATAAAGATTATGCTCAGATTGTAATCAAACTTTCTGCTGAGACTGTTAACAAAAAACAAAAATATGGTTAGGGTTAGGGGTTGAATCTTGTAATGTTTAGTAATTGAACAATTTAAAAAACTAAACATGAATTTCAACAAACCATCTAGTCTCTTAAGGCCGTCCAATTAAAGTTTTAATTAGGAGCCATCAATTTGTTTTCTTTTAACATGTCCCAGGGTATATGAAAAATCAACTAAGTCCAAACTCGGTATTGGGACAGACTGACCCCTTGTGGCTGAGAGTTAGCATTGCCCTCATCCAGTTCTTCCTGTGTGTAGAATACAGTGTTGATTTGGTTCAGTCTGCCACAAACCACAATTATGTGAAAATTCTCAGGACATCGTTTGGTCCATCGTATGTGACCATCTGTCCAGTATTACAAATCAGAGCACAATGTAGCCAATCACCCAGTCATTTCAGGTGTCAGATAACTTGTGTTTTAGGACAGAATTTCAGAACATATACACCTGTAAACTTATGTGTTGTGTGTGTGTGTGTGTGTGTGTGTGTGTGTGTGTGTGTGTACAGAGCACTGAAGCTGTGTGGCTCTGGCGGACCGCGCCATGTGAAGCTGGTTGTGGAATGGGAGCATCACATCAAAGACTGGTGAGCCTCCCTGTATTAGTTAGTAAAAACCCATTTTTTTGTGTGTAGTCCGATATATAACACTGTGTGTATGTGTGTGTGTGTGTGTGTGTGTGTGTGTATGTGTGTGTGTACGTCTGTGTCTGTGAATTTTCTCTGTGTCTCCTTGCAGCCTGTTTGGGAACATCCAGGAGGAGGTGGTGAAAGATGCGGAGAGCGTGCGCTCGCAACAGCATCAGCATGTGCAGCAGTACAGCTGCACCCTGGACGAGTGCTTCCAGCTCTACACCAAAGAGGAGCAGGTAGGGCCCGCAGCCCAGGGCCCGCAGCAGGACACAAAGCACATCAGCTTGCCTTATCCTATTTATGCAGTTCTTGAGTCCTTCATTAAAGTCAACCCCTAGAGCTTATAGTGAAAGCTTCACTATACCATAGTAGAATAGATAAGTCTGTGAAACAAGTTGTATGAAAGGGCGGCTTCCAAACAAATCAAATAATTCCGCTCACGGAACGATCTCCTTCATCCTAATCAGATAGGTTTAAAACGGCTTTGTTGTCTGCGACAGAAGCCTTAAAATCAGTCAGAGCAGCACCTCGGTCCTCAGCAGGGACTGAAAACAGAATGATTTTCATTTTGGTTCGTTCTTAGCAAAAACATTATTTTTTCGTTCCTGTTCCAGTGTTCCAAGGCCACTCCTCTAAATGGTAGCTTAACAGCCTTAAAGGGATATTCCACCATTTTGGGAATTACACTCATTTTCCACCTCCCCTTGAGTTAAACAATTGATTTTTACCTTTCTCCAGTTCATCCAGCCGTTCTCTAAATCTGGCGATACCAGTTTTAGCTCCAGTCTAGCATAGATCATTGAATCTGATTAGACAATTAGCTTCTCGCCTGCTAGCATCATATTTAAAAGTGACTAAGATTTCTGGCAATTTTCCTATTTAAAACGTGTCTTAATGGCAATCGATTTGTTACTTTGTCAGATGACAGAAAAAGCAACACAGCCGCTCCCTTTATCAGACAGCGGTGGTGTGGCAGGGTCACTCACAGCAGCAGGTGAACTTGAATAAGGACATGGTGTTTTTTTTAGTGTTAGCTAGTTATAGGCTAGTTATAGACCTAGTGAATACTACTGGTCTTCTTCGAGATTTGAGTCGTGCTATGTCACTGCTCATGACATCAATATTTTATTTATAAAGTGACAGAGAGGAACCCCTGCCAGGTTGTTGCTTAGATTTTGGGTTTTGACTAAATGTTTTACTGCATATGCATCAGTAGGTAATGCATCATACAACGTTAAGGCACACATCACACATTATTTATTTATTTATTTATTTATTTATTTATTTATTTATTTTATTTTATTTTATTTTTTGGGGGGGGCTGGGTAGTGTCCATTGGCGTGCATTCAGAGGGTGTCATAATGATCCTACACTTCCAATTTCGTGCAGTTTTGCCATGTCAGGTCACAGATACCTGCGATTACATCTCATTTTTGCTTTTTCATTTGTAACTAGGTGGCGCTATACATGAAATGAGTGGTTATGGGATGGGTTGAAATGGCCCCTTAAGACCAACATACAAAAAAAAGGTGGTCCTCCTAGGCCCTACAATTCTCGAGATATTCACAGAAAACTGTGTCTGCCCTACCCTCCTTTTTAGGGGGTCCAGTCCGGTGGGGGGGGTGACGGATCAAAACGAAAAACAATGGTTCCATGCTATCCTTGTGGGGCTACATGCCCACCAAGTTTCGTGCACCACGGTCTTTCAGTGTCCCAAAAATCATTGACGGAAAATTACACATGTGAAAAAGAAAAAAAACGGAAGAAAAAAACTCTGACTAAAACCTATATAGATAGATAGATACTTTATTGATCCCCAAGGGAAAATTCAAGGTTCACTGCACGGCGGTCATACTAATGAAATGGAATTGAACAAGTGTTGAACTTGTTCAAGTGTGTGGTGTTGGGCGTGCATATGTGTCGTTGGATCAGCTCTATATTATCTTACTTTCCCACCATAATTAAAGATATGTGTGCTTGCAAATGTGAGATCCATTATTCTCAGGAATGAGAATTTCTAAAGAATTCTACTTGGATGGTGAGTCCTTGTACTCTAATAGGGTTAGCATGGACCACTGGTCTCTTGGCAACAGGTGATGAGTTGGAGCATTTCCCAGTTTTTTATAGACCTGGCTATGTGTAGTCATAGCATGGCTGTGCACTCTGCAGCGTCCAACCTTATCATCCCCATCTGTGTCTCTTGTATGTAATCAAAAAGTAACACAGCAAAAAAGTCATGAGGTGGCGACCACTGGTAAAGAAATTGACACTGGTAAAGAACCTGACACTGGTAATAAACTTGACACTGGTTAAGAATAGAATTCTCTAGCTCCATATGCATTTTTGTTTGATGAATTTCATAGTTATTGATCGATATTGATTGATCTTACGTGTGTGTGGTGGCAGCTGGCACCAGACGACGCGTGGAAGTGCCCGCACTGCCAGCAGCTGCAGCAGGGCACAGTGCAGATGAGCCTGTGGACGCTCCCGGACATCCTCATCCTGCACCTCAAGCGTTTCCGGCAGGTAGGCGACAGGCGCAACAAGCTTTCCACGCTGGTGCGCTTCCCCTTGACCGGCCTGGACATGGCCCCCCACGTGGTGAAGAGGCAGCAGGGAGCGGCACCCCCACACCACCACCAGAGCCAGCAGCACCCGCGAAACCCCCAGCAGCAGCATCAACAGCAGCAGCCCCAGGACTTCCTGTACGATCTGTACGCCGTGTGCAACCACCATGGAGGCATGCATGGGGGCCACTACACAGGTTTGCTGAAGCTGAGGATCCATCCATCATTTACAAATTACATTACAAATAGTATGAAAGAGAAAAAAGAAGAGAAAAAAGAAACATTATGAATAATATTTGGCCTGATAAGAATGTATTTGACCTAGAGTCATATGAATGTGGCCCTTTGGAGCTATTCAATATCAGTCTAAAGATGGTACTGTAGAATCTGTGCTGTTCATGTCATTATTTAAAGGTCAGAAACATTTGCAGTGTGTTTGGTGTACACACACTTGTCTCTTCATCCACCATTCAAGCGTACATCTCCCTGTGTGTTTTTATGTTTGTATGTGTATGCTTGTGCGTGTTTTTTCACACGCCCATGTAAATCCAGCTTACTGCAGGAACTCGGTGGACGGCCAGTGGTACAGCTACGATGACAGCAGTGTGGAGACGGTACCTGATGGGGAGGTGTGCACGCGAGGGGCCTACATCCTCTTCTACCAGCGCCGCAACACCATCCCCCCCTGGTCAGCCAGATCTTCACTCAGAGGTCAGCATGAGTCAGCGTCAGGTGATCACCCAATAGGGTCATGCTTTAGAGGATTTCCTTCAGCTTTTTTTGTTTGTTTGTTCCAAGTGCCATGAAGTTTGTTTTATATTCAATTATACTCCAATAAGGCCAATCAGTGTAGGCCCTTGGACCGGTATTTGATTCTCCATTTGATGGTTTGATCTTCTGCAGGTCCGTATGCCATGGTGTGTATTTTCAGTTAGCCTATTAGCTGGTTTAATGCTCATTGAGCTCAATGCAAATCAAACCAGCTAATAGGCTAACTGAAATACACACCATGCCAATCTCTAGGTATGGTGAAGGGTATGTGATAATGTGGGGCTATTTTAATTCCAAAGGCCAAGGGAACTTTATCAGGATGCAAAGTATCCTGGATCCATTAAATAACTGGCCTTTAAAAATAAAAATCTGTCTGCCTCTATGGGAATTCAACATAGGGGTATGAATACTTATGCACCCTGTATTTTAATGAAGAACATTTATTCATTTGCGATACATTATTCATTCACAAGGAAAATTGGTGTCCTTTAAGGTTGGGTTTTTAGATCCATTAAGATCCATTTCCAAAAGATGATTTTTTTATTCCTCTTTTTAGTCAACTTTAGCATGGTGCTGAATACTTTTTCTAGGCACTATAAGTGCTGTTGTCATTCACCTGTCAGAGCTAAGAATGTTCACTCTAGCATCGCAGATGATGACGCGGCTGCTGCTGCTGCTGTGTGTTTGGCGCTTAAGCTTAGAAATTTCACTGACTGAATGAATTTTTTTTCCACTCACAATCTTTTCTTCTATTTCCCTCACTCACTCACTTCCTCTTTCCATCTTGTGTGATCTTTTTCTTGCTCCTGTCTTCACGTCACCATCACTCACCCATCCCTGTCCAGGCTCCAGCAACTCCAGCTCCTCGGACCACTGGCTCATCCGCCTGGCAGGGGACAGTCCCCCCGCTCCTGATTCTCCAGTCTTTCTGGAGCAGTCAGCAAACACAGACACAGGTGAGTTTTACTCTCCGTCCATTTAAGCCTTCTGTTAAGGTGTGATATGCCAAAACGAGGCAGTACAAAAGTTGGTATTTTTTAAAAGAGGAGGACATATAGTATCAGCAACTGAAACAGTAATGTTTAGATGTAGCTTCTAGTTGCTAAAAGAAAGTCCTAGCTTTAATGTAAAGATCACTTAAAGATATAGGTAATGTTTTTATTTCTTAACTTAAAAGTCAATTCTCACTCAAAGTAGATAGGACCTAACCTGACTCTAGCCAGATGAATTTCGTTCCGCTTAGCTCCGCCTAGCTTCACTCACATCCATCTGGGACCTCTTCCATTGAGAGTGATTTCTGCACCCGATTTTATGGTACAGCCAATCAGGACGCAGGGCGGGAGTTTCATAGATGTGACATAGCGTAGAAGCGACTGTGAGACTGTTATCAGCGTCACGGGTTGGCTTCTTTGTGAGTGGTTGAAGTAGCACGTCAATAGATGACGGACAAGTGGCTTATTCAATCATATGCAAGCATTTTTTGATTAGGCCCAGCCTTCTGAAGCAACACTCCAATGGATTGGTCCCAGATGGATGAGTGGAGCTAGGCGGAACAAAATTCATCTGGCGAGAGTCAGGTTAGATAGGACCACTGTCATAACTAATGCTGTGGATTGTGCAACATTTAATTTAGATTGAAATTATGGGACTATTTGAAAAATTCTGTATTGACAAAAAGCAGAACAAGACCAGAGATCCATCTTTAGGTTCTGATTGATTTCTCCTACTCCCAGAGGGTTTTGAAAGCAAGCCGTTGATGCGTGGGACTCAAGGCCGGAGCGTGAGCATGCGGTCACCCACCCGTCCAAGCAGAGATGGCCTGGGCCGCATGCTGCCCCTGCGCTGGTCCTTCGGCTCCAAGGACCGCCAGAAACCTGCCACCCCCGGAATCATGCCTGGAGAGCTGGTGGAGTACCTGGAGTCTGGGAGACGGCCCCGGTGCACCAAAGAGCCCATCGTTCCTCTCGTAGCCAGCCCACCTACAGGCAAGGCTCAGACACTCCGTCGGAAGCCAGAATCCAGCGGTTCCCCCAGCAGGAGTAGCCCGGGCAGGGGAGCCGAGTCTCCACGGGTGCCGGAGGGCCAGAGCCGGAGGCTGCCCAGCGGCCCAGAGCAGGTCTGCCTGAGCAGCAGGGACGACAGCTCTCTGGGAAGGAGGAGCTCCAGGAGGGCTGGGACCAGGGGTGCTCAGGACCCTCAGCCCCAACCCAGCCAGGCCCACCCTAACCTCCCCACCACCACCAGCACGGCTCCGTCCAACAGGGACTCCACTCTGAGGCGGGCCAAGGCCCAGCAGGGCCCTCAGGGGTTCAGCAGGACCGGGTCGCCGGCCGAGGCTCCAGCCCAGACGGCAGATCACCGGACGGGGACGAGGAGCGGGGAGGTAGGGGCCCAGCTAAAAAGCTCTGTGTCCCTGCTCCATAAGAAGAGAGACCAAGTTCCACACAGGCCCAGAGAGCACGAGGAGAAGCTCTCCAACGTGAGTTTGTCCGTCAGGCCCCTATTCTCCAACGGCTCCCTGACTGGCGCCGCCCTAGAGGACAAGCGTACCAATGGCTCGGCTCTGCCCTTCCGAGGGCACTGTGCGCGTCATGGCAAAGCAGCAGCGACACCCAACGGCAGGAAGTGCCAAAGCAGCACTGCCACCACTGCTGCTGCCGCCATCAACGCAGACATAAAGCGAGCTCACAGCTCCTCGAGTCTTCAGGCGAAGCTGGACGGCAGCCTGCGCAGGACAGCGTCGCTTCAGAGGAACGGCCAGCTTGGCCCGCCAGCGCTGCCCCACGCCTTGGTAATGGACAGGCCGTCCTACGCCACGTTACAACGGACCCGCTACAGCACCACCTCCTTGGGCAGGCCCCGGAGAGTGCCGGAATCATGCTTCTAAAATAAAAAGGAGTTAGCGAACTAGCTAGTTGTACTGCATACCGAGCAACTAAGTAATAACTGGGGCCAGTTTCCGAGTCCCATGGATATGAGCATTGTGAGTCATTGGGTATTGATGATCTTGATACACTTTGTTATTTTTCACCTTTTGATTTCTTTTACTGATAGATTCTACTAGGGAGTTGTTAAACCCTCGAAGCAGCACATTTCATTTCCACCATTCTTGTTGAATATCCCCTACTTAAAAGAAATGGAAAAAGGGCAGCAGTCACTAAACTAAGATGAGGCGCAAATCTCATGTATAGACTACAGGACTGTCATTATTGTCATTGAGGCTTGCGCCACAATGGAAGTTCCTCTCCAATTTTGATTCAGTATGGACCACAACACAATATTGTTGGACACAATTTTAATAATTATTCCCCATATGGCTATTCCCCTGATGGCAATATTGCTTTTGCTGATTTTTGATCACAGTTTCCAAGCATAAGAAGGAGAACAGTTGAGGCTCCAGGCTCTCATAGGTCTGCTATTGCAGATGTTGTGGATGCAAGCTACAGTTTTCAAGTGGTTTCATACAATGCCCTAGCCTGACGAGCCAGACCCACATTAAAATGTAGGGTCTGGGGACTCACCGTTCGCAGTGCTCAGTCCGAGGGTCGGGATAATTGGTTGTCTTTCAAATTCCCTCTGCATGCATAGGATAGCGCTACAACTCATGAGTCCCATGCGTTTTCCCAGCGGAGCTAGTTGGCTAGTTCGAACTTTTGCCAACTTAAAAAAAGCTTAACTCGTGTCACGCTGTTCGCCAACAGCAACATCCATCTTCTTTGTTTTCAAGTAGCAGGGAATTCACACCGAACCGTTGCAACTCTGCCATCAATCATTATGTTAAGCCCACCTAACGACTCTATACACGATGTGATTGGCCCTATTGAAGTTTAATTTTTCCAGCTCGCAAGCCAACGGAGAGTTGCTAGATTAGCCCGGGCAGCAAATTAAGTGCGTCTAGATTTCTAGGCTAACAATGCCCATGCAATTCAGTTCATATTCATATACAGTGGGTTGCATAAGTATTCACCCCCATGCTAAAGTTGACTAAAAAGAGGAATAAAAAATTTTCTTTTGGAAATTGATCTTAATGCCTTAAAAAAAATGAGGAAAACTCCAACCTTTAAGGACACCAATTTTCTTTGTGAATGAATAATGTATCGTAAATAAATAAATGTTCTTCATTAAAATACAGGGTGCATACACCCCCCTTAGAGGCAGGTTGATTTTTATTTTTAAAGGCCAGTTATTTCATGGATCCAGGATACTATGCATCCTGATAAAGTTCCCTTGGCCTTTAGAATTAAAATAGCCCCACATCATCACATACCCTTCACCATACCTAGAGATTGGCATGGTGTATATTTCCGTTAGCCTATTAGCTTGTTTGATGCTCATTAAGCCCACTGAGAGCTTAAAGTCTCACCTTTCAAACGAGCCATAGCATGTGTCCATAGCTATAACATAGAATACGCTGTGGCTCTACAAAAATCGTCAACAATGATCTAGATTGCTGGCACTCTAGATTGCTGGGCCAAAGCTTCCGAAAACAGCGCAGCATTCAAAGTGTTAAAGGTTAGAGTTTTTCTCATTTTTTTTTTATTAAGGCATTAAGATCAATTTCCAAAAGATGATTTTTTATTCCTCTTTTTAGTCAATTTAAGCATGGCGGTGAATACTTATGCAACTCACTGTATAGAGTGCTGTACTGTAAGTGCCTTCCGGATTGAATTTGCAGGCTTCACCTGTTCCATGCATGCACTTGCATATCATTGAAGGTCTCCATGGTCAAGGTCACTTGAAGTGTGTGTGTGTGTGTGTGTGTGTGTATTACGTTATTATAATAAGTCACCATGTCTGCATATTTGGTATTAAAAACAAACACATCTCTGATTCAATTGGTGTATATATATATATATATGTGTGTGTGTGTGTGTGTGTGTGTGTGTGTGTGTGTGTGTGTGAAACGACACTACAAGACATTCAACACATTTTTGATTTTGCTTGTATGTGGGATTGGTTTGTTTGTGTTTGTTTTTTCTTTTATATATTTTTCTTTTCAGTACACACTGGCAATGGTTAAACATATAAATAAAATATAGAATGTGCTATTATAACCATGAAATGACACTGCAAACTGCCTTTGTAAATACTGCTGTTCAGGATCTAATGTTTACTTTAGAGGAATATGATCCTGACAGTAGTCCTGATCAAATGACTTCTGTTGCTTATTTTCTGACTTTCTTGACCATCTTGAATGTTTGGAACCTGCTTTTTATTAAAACAGCACATGTTCTTTTTAAAAAGGCAAATTGTTTTCTGTATTCTGTTTTGAATTCTGTAACCATTTCCATACGTCATACATTGTTGGCATTACATGTCTATTGTCTAGTTAGTTTAATTGTTGTAGGCCTACTTGGTTTTGGAATGAATACTGGATACTGATAGGACCTACTTTGAAAATGGAAATGTTGCCTGAATTCATAACTGCATATGTTCACTGCAACCATCCAAATTCTTAATTGTGTTTTTTCAGCTTGGTTACACTTGTTTTATGTAATTATTTCATTTTGTTACTGAGTCCATAAAGAGACTCAGCGTCATGTGTTTGCTTTGTGTGTTCCAATTGCAATGCACTTTGTGTACCACATGTATGCCAGGTTAATTTAATATAAGTCAAACAGATTCACTGTTAAGTTTTTTTTGTTTTTTTTTATCATATTCTTTGTTTGAGCACTTTGGTTCAAGAAGACTCTGAATGTCCTCCTGGACCCACGTAGAATCTTGTAATAGAAGACATTTTTGTACTCTACATTTTCTAACCTCTTTGTAATGAAGCGAGCAGATGTGTTCAGTGATGGGGGGCGGGGGGGGGGGGCGTCTGGTGGTCAGTTCTGGGCTATAGGTAAAGAGTGAGCGTAGACGATATGTAATAAATCATTGTTTCTTACAGCTCCTTCCTGTGCATGTTGTCTGTGTTGTCTCTGTCATAAATCGGCACTCTTGTGTTATTGGGTGTTATTTCAGTTAGCCTATTAGCTGGTTTGATGCTCATTGAGCTCAATGCAAATCAAACCAGCTAATAGGCTAACTGAAATAACACCCATGCCAATCTCTAGGTATGGTGAAGGGTATGTGATGATGTGGGGCTATTTTAATTCCAAAGGCCAAGGTAACTTTATCAGGATGCACAGTATTCTGGATCCATGAAATAACAGGCCTTTAAAAATAAAAATCTGCCTGTCTCTATAGGAATTTAACATAGGGGTGCCAATACTTATGACCCCTGTATTTTAAGGAAAAACATTTATTTATGTATGATACATTATTCATTCACTAAGAAAATTGGTGTCCTTAAAGGTTAGATATTTCCTCATTTTTCACTTAAGGCATTAAGATCAATTTCCAAAAGATGATTTTATATTCCTCTTTTCAGTCAACTTTAGCATGGGTGCCAATACTTTTGGCCAGCACTGTAGGTAGTCATGATGACAGTGCTCTTGTCATATGTCATGACACTGACATCTTTAGCTGATGATACACAAGGCAACTTTTTACATAATATTGCTGGGCATTTGCTGTTGATTATTGTTGTTCTGGTACATTAACGTTTATTCATTTAACAAACGCTTTCATCCAAAGTGACAAAATGAGGAATAACATTCAAGCTAGGCTACAATTGATATTGGGCAAAAATGTTTCTCTTGAGAATTTCAATCATCAGTGGGCAAATTATTGTGATCATCCAATCAGAACACAGGGAACCGTTGAACATGAAACATTTTATGTCGTTGCCCAGCAACACTGCCTAAAACCTTAACCGTTAGATGCATGATTGTCAATTGAGGCTATGAAAACTCAGAATAGTACTCCAGAGGTGAAGCCCCTGTTCTGCCCCTTTCATTGAACTCTGAGTTGAATGCAACATGCAGGTGCTCTTCATTTATTTCTCTACGAAATTCAAAGGTAGAATTCTGTTGCTCAACAAGGTTTCCCCTAGACATTTTGTTGGCCCTATTGAGTTAACTACTCTTGGATGTGTCAGTATGTGGGCCCCCAGGTTTCTTTTTCCACACGGTGATGTTTTGCTGTGGAGTGACATCCATGGATTTTTCAAGCCACCTTGTAAACTTTACTCATGGATCAATACAATCAGTCAGTTTATCCACATGCAAGCAAAGCTCAACTGGGAGATGAGATTTTCCCTCATTAGCTGGAAGGTATCACATGCCTTTTAGACATCACGTAAACAGTATTACTGTATACTTTTATGATCCTCATTGTCCATTTGATTATCAACTAGTTTCATGGTCATCTGTTAGTTAAATATTTTACCCTATTCACCTGTAATATTTTGTCTACGGATGCCTATGTTATTATGCTAACTAGCAGGCTTAAAACTCAAATTCAGCTTAGTAAACAAAATATTCAGTATGCCAAAATTATGTGATATAATTGGTTTACCCACCAGAAATTCACCTTTGCAAAAGTGGTCCTAGGCTAGAAGGCCCAACCGAAGAACCAAAGCAACAAGAACATCATCAGACTTCATGAGTCAAGTCAGAAAAAACAGGTCTGTTTGGAGTGCTGCAGGGTGTAGAATGTAGATCCTTTTTTGGTGCTCTTCCGTGCAGGGATTCCAGATTAAGTGAGAAAAGATAAATCCGAGGCACTCAAGAAGGATGCATGTAAAAAAATATATTTTCTACCTAAACATGCCCATGCCTACGCATTTCGGCCGAGCTGACCTTCATCAGAGCAATTCAAAAATGGCTATTTGATAATACAAGTTAAAGTGAAAAGAAAAGAAGAAATCAATATACATTCAATCAACAACATTTCATGAAACACAATTGTTTAGCAAAAGCATTTTCATATCATTTTTCTTTATATCACCTCTTAAATCAGAACAAGAGCAGAGTGTATTCTGAGGAAGCTTATCTGTATCACATTTAGGTAGTCTCACAAACACAGATATACATACTTATACCTAGGAATGCTGAATTTAAAGTGGCCAGGCATCTTAGAGGAAAGGGGAGAAATCAAGTTTTAGATTCAGCCCAGGGTGTTGTTGCTTGGTGTTGTGAAAACTGCCTTAAGTATTGTGTTACAGTCTGTAGGTTTCCTGAAAATAGACGTATGTAGATCTCCATTGCGTGCCTCGGATTTGTCTTTTCTCACTTAATCTTTAGAATCGCAGATGTGTCGAAGCCTTATGAATTACGCTTTATCAACCGTCTCTGGTGTACATTTAGTGACTGTACACCAACTGGCCTAGATGGCCGGACGCGGTTTTCTGTGAATATCTCGAGAACCATACGGCCTAGGATGACCAATTTGTTTTTCTATCTTGGTCTGTCAACCCTTCCCATATCCACTCATCTGAGGTATAGCGCCACCTAGCTAAAAATGAAAAGGGGAAAATGAGGCATTGTAATCGCAGGTATCTTTGGCTGACAGGTTCAAAACTGCACAGAATTTGAAATGTATCATTATGACACCCTCTGAATGCATGCCAAGTTTCGTGGAATTCCATTCATGGGGGGCCATATCAGATACACACAGGTACACACAGACACACATGCATGCACACACATAAACACACACACACACATAGACGCATACTTAAACATACACAAAAAGACACACACACACATATAAACACACGCACATGCACACACACAGGCATGCACACACTCGCACATACAGGCACGCACACGCACACACACGCCATTACCTCCACACACTCACAAGTGAACACGCACACAGAGAAGCACACATATACACAAAAGCAAACACACACTATGCACACACTCATTTATATACACAAAAGTTGCAAGAGTAGGGGATGGATTAGGAGATGGAGACTATTTAACAAACGTGATTTAATGTTGCAGAGAGAATGTGCAGGACTAAGCAGCAGTCATGTTTTGTACTGCTTTGCAGTACATCTAGTTTTTACTCTTTTTCATCTGTTAAAATGCCTTAAGAGATAATGATGTTGTAAAGTTCAAGATTGATTTGTATTTTGTTCTGTGTGGAAGCAGATTTACACATCTCATGTACTTTTCTACAACACTAGATAACAGTCACACACACCCAACTGTTGTCACCCCCTCCCCCAAGCAAAACACATCCTGACAATGCAATATGGCCAGTGTATGCATTGTGTTGCCAGGCTACCAGAGTATGCAGTGCATCCATTATGTTACTGAAATTAGTGTATTCAGAGATCACCATACACACTGTAAACAGTCCTGTCAAGGGTGTACTCAGCCACCAATGTGAATTTGTGAACTTAGAGCGCTTTGGTCTGCATCCTTCCCACAAGGAACTCTAACAATATAATGAGGTCAACCTTACCAGATAGAGTACAGCAGTTGCACTGTGCTCATACTCAGTTCCATACTGTTTCTGTGGCATCACAAGTGTTGCTAAGTGGGTTCATATTTTGCATGTCACATACTTGCCCAGAAAGGGAATAGTGCTCCACATACAATTACAGAACCATGTGTCCCCGCAAAGAACAAAGCAAAAGCATTTTTACAAAATCCAAAAAATTCTGTTAATCTGTTCACCCCTCCCAAAGTGTGAAGTTAGGCGTTGTTGCTTTGCTGAGATTGTTTGACTTCAAGCCAACATTTCTCCCCACAACACCTAGGAATAAAATGGCATGGGTGGAATGGAATCAACTTTAAGCTTATGTTAATAAAGGCTTTTTAATCCTTTCTCCTGGCTTACTGGTTATCCTGTGCCTTTGTATTTCAGAAGACTAAGGCTTTTATTCTACTTAATTGTAATGGTGGCTGTTTTTTTTAGTGCAAAACACTGATATTTATTTTTATCACTATTTTTTTTAAACAATTGGAGGATTTATAAAAGAATTTAATGAAACTGGCACCATGGGAAATAGAACTACTAGATAAGTACATAAATATACAATCAATAGAAATACAGGTGGGTTTTAATGAACAATTAACATGTAAAACGTATGAACATACTATATGAGGGAGGACTTTCTGCATGGATATGGACATTCAGTACTTTGTCAGGAAAATGATAAAGTTGTGTTGCTTTTCAAATCCAAAACAATGCAGTTTGTGCCTATTACAGCAACAGTGTCCATAGATCAATGCTCCTATAGTGATTTGTTTCTTAGTCCCGGCTGTTCACTGGGGAAGAGCTCATTATATGGCAGACATAGAGACCAGGCTTAACCCTGGGCCAAAGCTACCTAGCTCTCAGTCTAATTTTATATTTAATGCATGTCTGTCACTACCATATAGTGTGACCAACAGTCCTGTCACATGGCTTTACTCATAATCCTTTGACTGAAAGCCATCTATAGGGACATACTTCACCATTAAAGGGCAACTACAATGCACTGTGTTTTTTGAAGCATATCTCTTGATAGATGAATAAAGAAAGTGTGCTCTTTAATAAACCAACATAATTACTGCGCTGCGTTCCTTTGACTATGCAAAACAGGTTTTCTGCCAGCACACAATGGCTGTAAATGTGTACATCTGTATGCTCAGTGTGTCTAATCCTAAGCACTACTCCACATGCTGACGTGGATCCTGGGGAGTGTGACAAGAAGAACATGCACACCATCAAATGTATGTTTTAACCCTTAAAGGTGTAGGTTTTTGAACGTTCTAAGTTCCACAACAATTGAAGGTTCTAAAATTCTATGTTGAATTCAATGAACCCAGATATTCTTTAGAATGTTAATTTCCCAACATTCCCGTCACACCAGTGTGACGGTACTCCTTTAAGGGTTAATCCTCAGCCTCTCTCCAAATGCAGATGCAGTGGCGGATCCTGTGTTACTGAAAAAGAGGAGTCGGACAAAATGGGTGCCATGCCGGTGACTTGGTGGTATGGCAGATGCAAAGCTTTCCGTGTATACGTACAAGTATTATCCAAGAATTGCATCAAATGCCAGTGTAGAAAGTGTTCTAATACATTTCTAATACATAGGCAAGGCAAGGAGAAGCCAGTTTATTTCTATCGCATGCCATACACAGGGGCAAGCCTGAGCTGCCTATGTTTTTTTCTAGTGTAGAGATGTTCGCTGAATGTGAAAAAAATGTAATGGGCTCGAAATCGCATACAATTGCTGACTGTACCTTTAAGCCCCAGTTACCTATACTTGGTGCTTTTATGTTCTTCCATTGTAAAGCAATATAACGCTTTACTTGTAATAGACACATGTCTATGAATGCATATTCCTACTCTTCAATTGTATGTTTAGAGGATATAAATGTAATATATTTTTGCAGAAATTCTTCCTCATTTTTACCAAATATAATTATTTGCCTTGTTCTGCAGAATTATTTTTGAGTCATTCAGTTATTAAATTGGTAAAAACATTGACAAAGAGACAGGCAGCTTGACAATGGTAAAAATCATAATCATTATTTTTTTTTGGTCCAAGCGCCCACGGGGACCCAGGTTTGAATCCGACCTGCGGTCATTTCCCGATTCCCACCCCAGCTTTCTCTCCCACTTACTTCCTGTCACTCTTCACTGTCCTGTCCAAAAAAAAAAAAATATTGAGACCATGATCGTTTAAAGGTGCAGTCAGTGATTCCTAAGGAAGTTGCATTTATAGCAGACACTTGTCCAAAACAACGTACATTATATTTTAACTATAAGGACCAAACAAAACACACCAGAGAGATAATTCACCCCTCCTTTCAGTATTCCCAGAGAAACCACACAGGGTTTCATTTTTGTTTGAGGGGCAGGCTGCCCCCACTTTGTTTGTTTCCAGTTAGAGCCTGGGCTGTGTTTTACAGTGTACTCACAGAATGGACAGCGTATTGTGAGTAGATGATTGCTGAATGTGACAAAGAAAACGATCGCTGACTGCACCTTTAACACAATTACTCATATGATATTGGAAGCATAATCCATTATCTAAACTTTCGAAACTAAACTTTCAGAAATAAATCTGAAGAACAGATAAAAAAAATATTTACATTTTTTTTTGTATACAACCGTTAACCTACCACTGTAAAGCAAGGGGCTGCACTTGATTTATAACAAATCAAAGGCATCGCTGTAAAAGAGTATACATAATCGCTATCTTGCTTATGTTCTTTTCATAGTCATCATATTCAAGTCATACTTGAAGGAGGCTACCCAGTGACATGTCAACGTTTTCGATAACATTCACACCATCCTGCCTGACTAAAAAAGTCTGGGGGCACAAGAAAAGGTCTTTGACAACAAATCATTATGACAGCAATTTATTTCTAACACAATATTCATTATTCATTAATGGATCAGTATATGAATAAACATTACTATATAATTACAGCTGAGGTTGTACACAAAAAGATGAAAAAAGAGAATACTACACGCCTGTCATTTTAAAATCCAGTGAATGTGCTTATTTTATATTTAAAGTAAAGCTGAGGTCAGGCCTTAAAAAATCTCCAGTGCAATATATAGGCTACTTTTAAATTTTATAATGTGGATATAGCACTACTGCACAATAACACTATGCATTGTTGAAAGCAGGCACACACACACACACTCAAACACACATGTACACTCACACACAAACACATACTCATCTGTATCACCTTTTGTAATGCTGAAGCTGAAAAGCTTTGGTCTGAAACCATCAAAATTATTTCCATCAAAGAAGTTCAATCCACATCACATTATATCACAAATCTTAATAAAGTAATGTAATAGTGGGCTACTGCTAAGTGACTGGAATTTAAACACAATTATATTTTGAGGTAGTTTAACTCATTGCTTACTTGCCTATGTTCAGCTGAATCACAGGTAAAGTAAAGAAAGTATATAAAATGATCAACCATTGGTATCCTTGATTAAACATTTTACTAAGAATTCAGCTTGTCTTAATGAGATGTAAAAAAAAAACACCGGGGCACATGAAATTTGGTGGGTATGTAGCCAAAGATCGTAATTCTTGATTTCGCTTACAAACTGATGGTTTTATGCGTCCACTAAACAAAGATTATGGAAATGAAACACCACTTTTCCATCAAAAAGCTTGTTGTAAAAGGCATAACTTGTTACATTTAAGAACTAGGTTCGCTAGCTCTGTGTGTTATGAGTCCCATAGAACAACACTGCCATCTACTGGATTAGAAAGTCTGTCAGCAGGCGAATTAGAGGTAGGCTATTTGTGGATCTGGGGCTCGTTTCTAGAAAGCGTTGTTTGCTAACTTGCGTCGCAACCTTGGTAGTTCGCTCCATCGTTCTTGGATTTGGTGTTTCTAGAAAGGGTTCTAGTTCGTACTCTCAATCGCAAACAAGGACGCAAAGTTTGGTCATTTGAACTACTGCCTTTAGGCAGTCGCACTTGTGTCGTTCCTTGGTAGTTCCTGTTGGTGTCCGGAGCGCCTAACCAAAAATCACAACCGCCTAACCAAAAATTACGAAGTGGATTGATCTATCCTGTAGCTTTATTTTGATTAAGAGACTGACTCCCCTACTTGGCTCATTCTTGCTATTTATGTTAATTCGAGTATTGCCTTGCTTTTTGATAAGATAGTATTATAATCTTCACAGAATCTTAAAATCAGCACAGTGATAAATGGTGTAGTGGCTAAAGCAGGTGACTTGTTATCCCAGTGTTGTAGGTTCGATTTTCTTATGATGCGAGATTTGCTTCTCGCTACCTGCAGGCGAACTTGTGTGACACGTAGGTTGACTGATGTCTTATACCTATTGTCTCTCGATGTAGAGTAACTATATACATAAATATGTATGGTCAAAACCTATTGTTGTGTCTCGTAGACCTACTCTTACTCAGGTGAAAAGAAGAGATAGGATGCGAACTCCGGCCGAGCGCGTAGTGCACTGACGCGCTGCCGTTAAGCCACGAGACAATTAAAAACATATGCGATACCCAGACATTCGTCCAGCTATATATTTTTTTTCCAACATAGATATTTAACACAAATAATGACACATATTGGTCGGCTTCAGTAAAATGTTTTATATACCTGCAATAGGTTTAGGTTTTTGCAGATGACGATGACAATGCCAGCATTAATCACTCGGTTTAAATTAGAAAAATGTCAACATAGGCCGTGGCAGAGAATTTCTAGGGGATGGGGTATTACACGTTGCCACTGTTTCCACCAATGATATGTATCGCTGCATCATCAACAACGTTGTTGGAACTACAGTGTTCGAACGTCGGAGGTAGCGAATTACGACAAAGGTACGATGCTTTCTGGAAACAGGTGTAACAATGTCGTTGTTTGGTCGCAAGTTGCGTCGTACCATGGTGGTTGAGCAACGTCGTTGCTAACTTTTCTAGAAACGACCCCCTGGGTGGCTCCTCTGTGCAAAGATTGTCTCAAAAACACGTGTGCTGATCCACAAATGCGAAAACGAAAACTGCATGTGCTGGTGATCCACCAATGCAAAATTAGAAAAGGCAACAAGGCACAAAGACAATTTTCAGTTTTACAAATGCCATTTAATTTATACACATCTACAATTGTGAAAACGAATTTACAAGCTACAAATATGATTTTTTCACGTGTGGATTTGTGCGACTTTCAGAACGTCTCAAAAACCTGTAACTTTGGAAAGCGAAGAATGCGTGTGCTGGTGATCCACAAATGCAGAATCACATTTTACAAAGGAAATTTTCGGTTTTACAACTGGCATTTTATTTACAAATGCACATCTATATTTGTAAAAATCAATATACGAGTTACAAATATGATTTTTTTATTTGTAGGTATCAAAACACACATGCAAATCAAGAAATATTTGTGGATTCCCCTCTGTGCATATACAAATATTATTGAGACAAATTTAGCTCTATAGATGTGTCCAGGGTAGGGGTGTAGGTAGGCTACACATATTTGTTGCACATGCTACAAAAATCATTCTGTGCGATGGATGATATAGCCTACCAACGTTACACCCGTCTGATACAGTTTTGCCTATGGCTATACATGCGTGAGACTGAGATGCCTGTGTGTTTGTTTGAAGTGTGTGTGTAGGGTGTGAGAGGGAAATCGATGTGCTTTGATTCCAGCTTGGTAGTTGTAGTCTATGTGATTAAAAAGCATGTGTGTGTGAAGTACCCAAACAATGATAACACTTTCATTATGGCTGCTTTAGCCACAGACCTTCAGCCACTGTAGCCTATGGGTCCCATTTAGAAGTGGCCACCTCATTCGCGCTTTTCTGTGATTCAGGCAGCTGCCTGAAATGTATTACAACTTTTCATCACGAGGTGGCAGCTTAAGTCCGCTTGATAGGCTACTGTAAGCCATTGGTTCCCAAAGGAGATTTTATTTTGGTCGCCACGCCAGCATAGCCTAGTGACAATTTATGTTGTGTACTGTAATATGCCTACTTTTGGACATGTCAGTTATTTGCAAAACTGGTTAGATGTAAAACTGCATTTTGTTTTAGACTACTGGTACTTAATTTGTGCATTGACAATAAAGTTGAATATCATATGAACTAAAGATGACTAAAATCTTGCATATGTAGAAGAAGAAACATTCACAAAAATCCATGGCATGACCTCTCTTCTTGATAGCTGTTGAAAACAGCATGGAACTGACAGGGATTGTTTTGTTTTAAATAAATAAATAAATAAATAAATAAATAAATAAAAATAAAACATTATGCTGATACGTTCTGCTTTTCCCAAATACAATGTAGCCTGCAGGTTTACATGACCTTTCATCAGTCCAGTTGCAATGGATGAACTGTGATGAACTGCCCTACTTGTGATTGTTTAGAGATTTAAAAGGTTTTATAACAATGCTACACATTTTTTGGCTAGTGCTACAAATCTATTCACCTTTGCAGCGCCAGTAGGCTACTTTCTGTGCAGCCCGCACACACACACAGGCATGCCAAACAAGCATACACAAAAGTTTCAAGAGTGGGGGATGGAGTAGAAGATGGAGACAAATTGATTGTGATTTATTTTTGCGGAACGGATGTAGAGGACTGACCGGCAGTCATATTTTGTACTGCTATGCGGTACATCTAGTTATTTACAAATCTGACTTTATTTCATAATTGAAAGTGTGCATTTCAAGAATGTAAAGATAGTATGCTTTAAATATGATTAAAATAGTTTTAATGTGCATATGTAGGCCTACATGTGTAATGCATGTACAGTATGTCTTAAATTATCACCAACACGATTGTCCTGAAAATTGTACTACAAAAATACATGTGTTTGCTTTTTTTATGCAGAGCAGCAGTGTTTGACAGTATAATATTCTAACCAGAACCTTGTGTTAACCTATGTAGCCCCTCATAGAAAGAGGCACTAAGTATAAGTTACCATGTATATACTCTTTTGATCCCGTGAGGGAAATTTATATTTATGTAAATTTATATGTATATTTATAAATGTATATTTATAATATAATACCTAATGTATACACAAACCATAGGCCTTCATGGTCAATATGGTATACAGTAATATGTATGCGTATATAGGCATATGGTTACTATGGGATATTATGGCATATGGTATACTATGGGAGTTAAGCTTGTTTTAAGTTGGCAAAAGTTTGAACTAGCCAACTAGCTCCGCTGGTGGGAAAACGCATGGGACTCAGCGCTGTCCTATTGCGTGCAGAGGGAATTTGAAAGACAACCGATTATCCCGCCCCTCGGACTGAGTACTGCGAACGGTGAGTGCCCAGACCCTACATTTTAATGTGGGTCTGGTTTGTCAGGCTAGTTTGTTCCCTGATGTCCACCACAGTCATTTTGACTGACATCTTGGCTCTTCAGTGCACCGCAGCTGTCACTGGCGACATGTGGTTGAGCAGCTGATCCCTAAAGAAATGCCCCCGCTCCTGGGCACCCGTGTCAGGCATTAGGCGCATGTTGAGGCTGCCATCACCGATGCCCGGCTCCACCCTCAGACTGCGCTGGGGCAGGCGCAGGGCTCCCAGGAGCTGGCGCTTAAAGCTCTCGCTCAGGATGATGTAGAGGAACGGGTTGATGCAGCTGTTGGCGTAGCCCAGGCTGATGGCCACGTTGTAGGTGCAGAGGAAGGCGAAGCTGGGCCGCTGGACGCCCAGGTGGGCCAGCTGCAGGATGTAGTATGGCGCCCAGCACAGGAAGAAGGCCAGGCAGATTGCCACGGCCATGCGGGTCACCTTGCGGGTGCGGACGCGCAGACTGCGCTGGGGCAGTGGTGCCACTGTGGACGCCACGCTCTGGAGGATCTTGAAGAAGACCACGCAGATGATGACCAGTGGCAGGGCGAAGGCCAGCACAAACTGGTACAGCGTGTACCAGTAGGTGTCTCGGGCCGGGTCGGGCAGGAGCAGCGCGCAGCCCACTGAGCCGTCCCGCAGGTGCATGAGGCCCGCGTACATCCACACGGGAGTGATGGACAGCATGGACAGGATCCACACAAGCAGCACCACCACCACTGCCACACGGGGCGTGCGGACATGGTTGAAGCGGATGGGGTGCACAGTGGCCAGGTAGCGGTCCAGCGTCATGACCGTGAGGATGTAGGTGCTGACGATCTGGCTGTTGGAGTCCAGAGCTGTGATGATGGTGCACATGGTGGCCCCGAAACACCAGGAGCCATTGCCCAGCAGCTGGTGAATGAGAAAAGGCATGCCCAAGAGGAAGAGCAGGTCCACCACTGACAAGCTGAAGATAAAGATATCTGGCACGGTCTGCTGTGCACGGAACTTGCTTCTCTTCACGATGGTGTAGATCACGATGCAGTTTCCAACAATGCCAACCAGACAAATGGCGCCGAAGAGGCTGGGCATAAGGGCACTGTGGTAACTCCTGCCTGTATCTGCATGCAAGGAATAAAAAAAGCTCTACATGAAACAAGATCTTCCACCAAGATTTGCCTTTGCTCTCTGTTCAGGTGTATTTTTCCCAAACAACAATGAAAGTCAACACTGAACTAGACTTTTGCGTTAACTTGACATTAACTCAAACATGAGTTCATCATTTGAAAACCACTGTGGAAAATGGAAAACAGAATCATTATCCTAAGGGCAGGGGTGTAATGGATGCTAAACGCAAGTAAACACAGTTTATCTACCTCTGAAATATCAGAAATAGAGTTTATCCACCTCTTATTACAGTTTATCCACCTCTCAAAAGAGTTTATTCACCAATTGCAACTTTTAACATTCAAAAATCACACTGTATTTCTACATTCAAAATATGTACACTCATCACCACTCTAGGAACCATTTAATGTTTATATTGTTATAAACATTGGACAATAATTTCCACCACCATAAAACATGTTCTGAATGCCATTTTTAGGGCAGCCGTGGCCCAGCCGCGGTTGCCGGTTCGAGCCCCGACCAGTGGGCCGCGGCTGAAGTGCCTTGAGCAAGGCACCTAACCCCTCACTGCTCCCCGAGCGCCGCCGTTGAAGCAGGCAGCTCACTGCGCCGGGATTAGTGTGTGCTTCACCTCACTGTGTGTTCACTGTGTGCTGTTTGTGTTTCACTAATTCACCGATTGGGTTAAATGCAGAGACCGAATTTCCCTCACAGGATCAAAAAAGTATATATACTTTTAAAAATCTGATACCGCATGGCGCAGTCCACCTTACCGTGATCAGCAAATTCATTTACCCATCTTATTTAACACCTAAGGGCTAACTTAAGCAATGCGGCACAAGTGAGAGTGGGGTTGGTAAGGATATACCCACAGCTGTGATTTGGCTGAAGAATAATATTATACAGTATAACACATAACAGTGTAAATCTTGCCACATACAAAAGCACTTTCAAAAACTAGTGCAGTGTGACTGTAGTTCAACGTATATAGCTTCATGTGTTCATGGATTAGTTACCAATATTGAAATGCACAAATCAGTAGCCTATTCACTACAAAACGTGATGTACTCAAATTTACCTTAAATTACCCCCTGAAAACATTTAATTTAAATTAAGTGGCCCTTAATTAATTTGTAAAACAGACCCTTAATTGTACCTTACAATGCCATTTTGCCATGAGGTGTAACCCCTTAATCTACATTTAAGGTGTCAAATCAGGGGTTCCCTTTATTTGTTCGGATTAAAGGAACCATATGTAAGATTGTGGCCAAAACTGGTAATGCAATCACTTTCAAAATACTGAAGAGCGGTGTATCCTGAGCAAATATCAAATCATGCAACAATATGACCACTATTGGGTCTTATTAACTTTTACTTAGGACGCATTATTATCTTTTTATTATTTAATAATTTGGCTGACGCTTTTTTTTTAATTTAAAGCGATGTCAAGTAATTTAAAGCGATGTCAAGTATGAGGGAATCTCCCTGCAGGAGCAATTTAGGGTTAGTGGTTTGCTCAAGGGCACAACAGTGGCAGGTATTGAACCCACAACTTTGTTTGTAATTTTGTTTACTTTGTGCAATTTTATCGTTTGCTGCAGTAGACTATAGCTTGTTATGTACAGGGTGGATGGCAAATAATGCCTTTCCAATATTGAACTGCTGGTTATAATATGTTTATAAAAGGACTCGGAAAAAGGATTGAGTAGCAGTGGTAGCCTATAGCAGTAGTGGTGGTGGTATAGGTAGGCTATAGCCTACAGCCAAACAATATTTTATAGGTTAATGGTAGGTTTTTAATGCAGCTTAATAATGTTCTATAAGTTTCGCTCATTTCCAAAATTACAAACTCTACAGCATAACATGGCAAGTTCATGGGTATTCTTACCTGACTTTGCGTCATCGCTTCCATTGTCTATGCCGTGTGAGCTGCTCCCGTACATGTCCAAATCCATGATTACTGACTTTGGAGAGATGGAGTCTCCTTTCAGCGAGAGACGCTCCTTAAGCTTTCGAGCGAATGCAAAGCCACGTTGACGGTCTTTCTTATAGGTATATGGAAAGTTAGTGACATCTAGTGACGCTATACCGACATTCCTCAAAAGGTGAGATAAAAAATGATCGTGATTCGTGTTTCGTATGGTTCTGTTTTTACAAATGAAAACCCTGTATGGCATAAGAACAGTCAATGTCCCACAAAACTGCTTGGTTGGTGTTGTTGAGGTTGACAGCTTTGTGGCATGGTGAAGAAACAACCACCTCCTTTTAAATGTGGCCGAAGGAGATAGTGGACTATGGGCTAAGATTAAGTTGAACACTATTTCCATCATGGAAGAAGAGGTGGAGTAGAAAACTACAGATAGCTTGGATGTACACCTTGACAACCAGTGGCAGGAAAGGACAGAGCAGACTCTTGGGGAAGCTCAGGTCGTTCAGTTTGTGCAAAATGTTGCATATGTTGTACACAAGTGCAGGCTCTATGCTGTTGTTGAGTGAAGGATGCACAAACAACTCAGTATAACTATCTCACATCCACGGCACAAACTACTGGTCAGACAGTAGAGTGTATTCAGCTGGAGGCTTCTCATACTCTGTGCCTGTGAGAAAATCATATATGCTGAGAAACAATGCACAGGTTTACATTCAATTCCACATAGACATGATCCTAAATTCTATATATTTTGACTTGTGTGTGTTTGTGTGAGTGTGAGAATTATTAATATTATCAATTGCAGCTCTAACACCATCATTTCCCTTCAGAGATTAATAAAGTCATCTATCTGTCTATCTATCTGTCTGTCTGTCTATCTATCTATCTAAAATAATGTGCATTTCTAGCCATATATTTAATATATATTTAATGAATAAATTAATAGATTAATACAACCCGAACTCTGAAAAAGTTGGGATGGTTTGTAAAATGTGAATAAAAAAAGAATGCTATGATTTTCAAATCATGTCAACTCTATATTTAATTGAGAATAGTTCAAAGACAACATATCAACTGTTGAAGGAGATACATTTTATTGTATTTTGGAAAAAATATGTTCATTTTTAATTAAATTCCAGCTACACATCTCAAAAAAGTTGGGACCTCTTCATTTAACAACATTCTATAAATGTTTAGGAATTGAGACCAGTGCTAGGGTGGTCCCATTCCTGCCTGACCCTCACACACACATTTTCAAATCCCTGTAATGTGGTAACTTGTTTCCTGATTGGGAAATTGAACTGTGTGTGATTGTGTGGGGGTGTGTAATGTAATTAGTAGGGACCTGTCTGTTACATTTGATGTTTCAATGTCTGTCTACAATTGTCAATGTATGTATTGTCTATGTAATGTATGTATTCCCCCCAAGTCATAATGGTATGGCCCTTAGTTAATTGGATGGCTTTATTTAAAGCCTGTACTTTTTGCTTAGGAAAAGAGAGAGAAGGCTAAAGAGTGGAAGTCTTGTGTGAGGGAGAAGTCTATAGGAGAGTGCATTTTTGATACGATAGCTTGTTGTGAGGTTGTGTAAGAACTTTTTACATTGCAAACTGGTTAGTTAATTTTGTTTTGTTTCGTTGTCAAGTCTTTTTGTTTGCTATTTGTTTGCACTGTTTTCACACTGTAAATAAATCTACACTCTCCACCAAAATCCACATTTGCTTGCTGTGTTTTCACCCCATCACTACTTCACCTCAGTGAGTCCTAGCCGCTGATCCTGCGTGTGGGTATGGACCGCAAGGGCCGTATTTATACAGTTGTTCAAAACCTGTGTACATCATTCAGAATTGATTGTGCCTTTCCCAGATGGGCAAAATGCCCATCCACATAATGCACCTCCACACCATCATGGATGCTGGGTTTTGAACTGAGCACTATAACAGGTTGGATACGTTGGATAGTTGAATAGTCCCTCTCCTCTTTAGCCCAGTGGAGCCCTCAGTCCATTTTACAGTTAATGTGCTCAGGGTCAGATAAGATTTCTTTATCATAGAGTTTACTAGCATTTGTGAATGAAGCATTAAACTGCGGTCAAGACAATAGTTATCAGAAGTTTTTCTGAGCACATACAATGATTTTCTTTACAGAAAATGGTCTGGTTTTAATGCAGTGGCATCTGATATCTAAAAGACCATGGCCATCCAATACTTCCTCCCATCATCATAACGTATCAGGTTAGAGGAGGAGTAGACTTCGCCCTAGGAAAGCAGCCGGCCCAGACCAAGTGTGTCCCAGACTGCTCAAAGCCTGTGCTGTGGAACAACCTTAGCCTCCGACTCGGGAAGGTACCAGCACTGTGGAAGACATCATGTCTCATCCCAGTTCCTAAGAAGCCACGTCCCAGTGAGCTAAATGACTTTAGGCCAGTCGCTAACATCACACATGATGAAGATGATGGAGCGACTGCTTCTTCACATCCTTAGACCCCAGGTCAGCCACTCACTCGACCGTCTCCAGTTTGCATACCAGGAGAAGGTGGGCATTGAAGATGCCTTCATATACCTACTGCACAGAGTGCAATCTCATCTGGAGAATCTCTCAATTCTGTGAGAATCATGTTTCTTTGATTTCTCTAGCCTTTAACACCATTCAGCCTGTCAAATTGAGAGATAAACTTGTGCAGATGGGGGTTGATGCTCACCTGGTATTCTGGATAACAGACTATCTGACGGAGAGACCGCAGTTCGTCAGGCTGAAGGACTGCTTCTTAGAGACTGTGATCAGCAGCACCGGAGTGCCTCAGGGGACTGTGATTTTATCGTTCCTGTTCACCCTGTACACTTCTGAGGGGCAGCCATGGCCTACTGGTTAGGGCTTCGGCTTGAAACCGAAGGGTTGCTGGTTCGATCCCCGACCAGTAGCAAAAATGTAGGCAGGGGAAGTGGTTGAGCACTGCTCTCCCATGCCCACATCCACGGCTGAAGTGCCCTTGAGCAAGGCACCTAACCCCTCACTGCTCCCCGAGCGCCGCTGTAGAAGGCAGCTTACTGCGTCGGGATTAGTGTGTGCTTCACCTCACTGTGTGTTCACTGTGTGCTGAGTGTGTTTCACTAATTCACGGATTGGGATGAATGCAGAGACTAAATTTCCCTCACGGGATCAAAAGAGTATACTATACTTAAGAAAAAAGATGCTGAGTGTCTGAACAGGCTGGTAAGGAAAGCTGGCTCTGTTGTTGGCATTGAGCTATAGTCACTTACAACAACTGCAGAGAAATGGACCATGAGTAGGATGCTGGTGATCATGGACAATGACCGCCACCCACTACACAGCATGTTCATTACTGTAAACAGAGGAGCATGTTCAGTGGCAGACTTCACTGCCATGTTCAATAGACAGGTTGAGGAGGTCCTTTGTCCCCAGGGCCATCCAACTCTTCAATACCCCACAAAAGGGGAGGGGAGAAATGGAAACTGAAGCCTGTCTCTCTCAGCCCCTACCATTATGTCACTTTGTCTGCTGTACTCCTGACTGTCTTATAGGCTATATTAGCCCTCCTACACAATCTGGACTGTGGTCATAACATCTACATCTCATAACTTATTCCCTCTATATATTCTTCTTAAAGTATATATTTTTTCTTTCTTGTTTTTATTGGATTTTATTATATTTACATTCTTGTCTTTTCATAGTCAGTTAATATTTAATAATAAGCAAGCTATTGCCAAAGATTCTTAAGCTTTATCAACCGTCTCTGCTATTGCACTGTTCAATCTCTGCACTGTTCACTTTTTTACCACCATTGCACACTACCATATCACCTTATCATGGTCATTGCATCACTAGGTCAGTCTATATCAGACCTTTGTAATCAATCACTTTGTAATCACTTCACAATTTGTTAACTCTTTACATTTCTATGAGTGATGTTTATGCATGTGAGATGTATGTGTGTTTGTTGTGTTATGGTTGTCTAAGCTAGCCTATTGGATGCCTACAATTTCCCTTGGGATGAATGTATCTATCTATCTATCTATCAACTTTTTTTCAGCCCTGTACCTTGTTTCTTTGGATTATCAGAATATTTTAATGATGTGTACTGTAAATGAAGAAATCCTCAAATCCTTCGCATTTGGCATTTAATGTTCAGAAACATTATTCTTATATTGTTTCATCATTTACCCACACAGGTTTACACAGAGTGATGAATATCTCCACATTTTTACTTCTGAGAGACTGTCTCTCTGGGATGCTCTGTTTTGTTTTTATCCCCATTCATGGTTCCAATTCACCTAATTAGTTGTGAAATGTTCATCACTAAACAACTTTTTTGAGACATGTTGCATCAAATTCAAAATGTGCTTATATTTTCCATGAAATAGTCCAATATCTCTCCTTCAACATCTGATATGTTGCCTTTGAACTATTCTCAATGGTTGACATGATTAGTAAGTCATAGCATTCTTTTTTTTTCACATTTTACAAAGTGTCCTAACTTTTTTGGATTTCGGGTTGTAGATAATCTCATAATAGTTTAGACAAATACATCTTTCATATGTCAATCTGGGGGTGGACCAGCAGTAGCACCAATGCCTGAGAAATACTGGGTTAGAGCCTGGGAACGTATTGCTTTGAATAAAAACTTTTCTCACTTAAAAAAAGTCTCACTTATTTTCATTTTAATACATAATGGTTCATGTGACAACCAACCCTGAAGACAATGTATCAAGCTTCTTTGTGAGCTTTTTTTTTGTTGAAGGCAATGCCAACCATCGCATGTTGGGTAGCTACATATCTATAGAGCTCCCTTTATACTTTTAATGGTAAAATTGTTTTTAGTTGACTATAAACCCACGATGTACAAACAGGAGAGGAGAAACAATGAAGTAAGCTACTTGATCTGTCCATTTTCACGTGGAAAAAAAGTAATTTCCTCTCAATTTAAAGCCTGCCTACGCCTGGAAAAGTCATTGTAGGTGAACATTTATGTGCCAATGGTTTTAACAGTTAGCTATCCTTTAGCAAGATCTGATTACTGGCAACCAACCCATATGTCAACCCCCTTTAAGAGCTTTAATGAGCATTATAAACTTCTTTGTAAGCTATCTTATCAAGTCTGTGTAGCTAATATGCGCTTTGGCCTCAGTTTATAGACCTAAACATTTAAAACTCCCCAGGTTCATGGCTGTTTTATTCCAGATGATGTCGCCCTTTCCTATCTTACAAATGAAAAGGCCCGTTCGAACATACATTTCCCTTATGCTGAATATAAAGAAGTTGGAAATTGCTTGGGTTTCACATTTGTGTAGCAGTAAGTGCCAGCTATAGCCTTACGGTCGACAAAAAAAGTGCTGCTCGGTGTTTTGATCAGGTTGGCGTCATCATGGCCATGTAGGCCTAAGTTAGGGCGCCTAGACCATCAAGACTCATCAAAATATTTGATACAGAGCGAATCTAAAGCGCCTTTCATGGTGGTGTAGCTAAAAAGCTTTGCCAGTGACTGTAACCGTAACGGATTTTTTTTTTTTTTTTTTTTTTTTTTTTTACTTAACATCTGCAAGGAAGCGGAAATTGAAAATGCATCTGTCCGTCCGTGTATCTGCCTCACTTTGCTCTTGCTTTGACTTGTTTGTTGTGTCAAATTAAAACTCGCAACGCACTGGTTTAAATGGTTTGACAGTGTATAGTTTAGTAGTAGCCTAATCGTGGTGCATAGAAATTAGTTGTAAAAAGGCTAGAATGTAGCCCTACATGACACATTTCCGACGTGTTGATCTTATTGTCTGTATGCCATGTGCATGTTTGTAGGCTAATGTGTGTTTTACGATTTCAACTCGAGGACTTTTATTATGACGGAGACCGTAATTTACGCGACCCCACTAGCGTTAGTATTTTTGCGTAACCCACTTTATGCTATGCTAGTTTCGCAGTAGTTGCCAATTACTGGCGGAACAGTGAACACATTTATCTAGAGTGTTTTGCTCACGAAAATACATTTTATAAGTGTATTTGTTCTCATAAGATCGCGTGTAGTTATACGCTGTTTCTTAGGAGAGGTAAGTGTCAGTATGAATTCAATGTCCATAGACAGTTAAAGCATGTATTGTTATTTTTCCATTGACGTTAGCAAAGTTCAAGTTAGCTAGCTAGCCAGTCTCATAACACCACACAGCATGATTTAGAATAGTTGTCCCTGAACGAGTTAGCGTTAGAAAGAATGTTGAAAGTAGTATGCTTTCGTTAGAAATTATCAGCATAATTCAAATTAAAATTAGATATCGATAGATGGGTGTCTAGGGCTAACTTTCCTGCATATGAACATGTGGATTTTTGAGTCAACCAGTGCTTGGTGCTAAAGTAACGTCAACGTTAACGTTTGGCCTGATTTTAAAATAATTTCCCTCTTGATTATAGCGAAGATACATTCTGCAAAGAAACGCCAGTATATCCAGATCAAGCTAAAATCTACACCAGATAACCAGTCAGGCTGTAGATTTGTTGAAAGAACGCTAAGGAAATTGATTATGGAACAAAATAAGATGTCAATCAGAACAGTGTTGGCGCCGCTTCACCAATTAATGTTAAATTATTGTAACGTTACTGTGTTTTCAAAGTTATGATTATGATTAATCTGTTCGAGAATAACTTATTAACTAGATCAGACAGACCACTAACATCTGGGTCTGCTTGCATTAGGTTTCAGCATGGTTTGAAGATAGCCTATGCCACATCGTTTTGGACGTCCCGTGTTGCGTTAGCTGTCAGTGAAAAATTGTAATCGTTTTTTTTTTTACAGACATTACTTTTCGTAACGTTACTGGTTTTACTGTTAAATCAAAACTTGACGTTAGCAAACCAGTGCGATGTGCTGTTTTAGAGGAAGTGGTCATTTGGGTAGCACAGTTGGTAATGTTCCTATTTTCCAGTTTGTTGGCTAGGCTACGGTGTAGAGAAAAATCTAGACAGACTCTGTTTGCGCTTGCTAGACTGGGACTTGCAGTGTGGAGGGCGGGCTGACTGCTGTTTACCCCTCCGACAACCTCACTTCAGTCATGCGCAAAATAAATAATGAAAGTTTATTTTGACATTTGATATTTGGACACTGCTGATATGAGCAATGAATAATATACCTTGGTGACCCACCTTTGAAATAACGTTAGTTTTGAGGCAATGCCGATTGAAAAATCAAGCCGTAGCCTACAGCCGACTGTGGCTGTAACCGCAGTGGTTGTGTTGCAGGCTATTTCATTTTAGACCATACCTTCATACCAACAAGCAACATTGATGCTCTTTTAGTAACGTAGTAATATATCGTATTGTCTTGGTTATGTGTCCTTTAACTCTGGTTTGAGTGGGAGATTTCACTGCAAATAGTTATCAAACAGATTCCAGAGCATTTTGTTAGTAAGAACATTTGGCCTACCGTACTTTATTTACAAGTGTTGATAACACCAGCTGTTGCAAAAACAGTAACTAGGCTACTGGATGTGTTAATGTGTTCCCACATATCCAGTTGTGATACATCTGTGTTTTTTGTCAGATTAGCTGTCATTTGGGTGAGATGGATAGCCTATATCGAACATTCTCCTTATAACATTTTTATTCACTGCATATCCTGTCGGCGATGACGTTATCCTAGGCTGCCTTGCTTATCTTTCATAATGCTGAGCATCGAGACGTTTAGATCCTATTGGTTTTTATGTCGATTTTGAGTTCTCTTATTGGATATATTCTGTCTCAGTGTGCTGTCTGATTGGACAGTCCCTGACAAACGCAGAGGGTAGTTGGTTACATGAAACGTCAACCATACGGTTTCCTTCCTCTTTTTGAAGAGCTTTCGCTGTTAAACGCCAGTCGTGTTGCGGGGCGCGGTCCAAGAACTGTGTTAAACTAGAAGCAAGCTTCAAACGTTAGCTTCTAGACATCGATTGCGTCTTTTTTTTCTCCCTTTAAGGTACTGCGGTGAAGATTAATGATTAATTCTTTCATCATTCGTAGGTTCCCCGCTCTGACCTTTATGTGAGGATTTAGCCCAAAGGGAACGGGTCACAGACGGGAGGAGAGACTCGGAGCGACCGGCCGCAGGATCCTGATAGCGGAGCTTTTATTCGGAGTCTTTGTATCCATTCCCCGACTATAGGGAATAATCACCCAGGAACTGAGACAAACGCGGTCAACTATCTGCAAAATCAGGCTGTGCTCAACGTTGAATTCACCAAACAATGGAAGCGATTGCTAAGTACGATTTCAAAGCAACTGCTGACGACGAGCTAAGTTTCAAACGGGGGGAGGTCCTGAAGGTAAACAATGCTGTTTTGCTGCTATTTTACACGTGTTGTATGTTGAGATGGTAGGCCTAACTAAGTTGAGGCTTTCCCTTGCTCTGCCTTTCATTTGGTGCGGTATACAATCAGGAAGGGAAGCTCACGAATGTTGCATTTCTAACCATGTTATATGCTCCTAAAATAGCCTTTCACCCAAAGCATAGTGTCTACTACAGTTAGATCAATCTGCTACACTTATGGGCTCTGATAGCCTATATGCAGGGATATATTTTTGAACCATTTGTTTGCCAGAATCCAGAAATTATGTCAAATGTTGCCAAACATAATCATCCCATAAACAAAGGTGTTCATGATGAAACACATCTGATGTAGAATGACTTTTACTTATGCACACACCGGAATGGGGTGTATGTGTTTATTAGTTTCATTTTATTGTTAATACATCATATTGTAGGTTTGTTGGACTTGACAGTTAATATCATATTTCCAAGAAAAAGTTTAGCATTTGTTGTCTCCATCAAGACATTGGGGATGCTACCATGTGGGTGCAGTGCTACACCTAAATAAAATATGCTGTGTTCGATGGTGCAACTTTCCTTCCATCTGGTCCACAGCTTCTGATATTTAAACCATGAACCAGTTGTTGGATGCTGGATTACAGTGGAGCTGGTTTTGCCATTAATCCTGAGTAACATAACTTGATGGTCTGTGTACAGATGTAAGAGAATGCCTTGCCTTCCCCTCACTGTCTGTAGTACCTGCATATACCCTTACAGCATTTTATATTATAAATACCTTTGGACCTTCAGACTCTTAACTTGAGTGTCACTCCCTTTTTCATGAGAAGAACAAGGGAAAAGAGTTCATAGTCTCATTTTTTGACCAGATGAGACCACAGAAACCAGGAAGGCAGAATTTTCCCTCCTGCTCTACAGCATTTAGGTTCAATCATCTTAGTTGTGATAATCTCCTCAGATGAACATGGGATCATGCTGTCATACCAAGATTACAAGTTCAGATCAATTAAAGAAAGCACACCATTTATTGTTGGATGCTTGAATATAATTTGACAGCACAGATAGTTCACACATCATCACTGTTTTGTTGAAAATGTTTTCTTTGTTGCTATTCAGCTCTTTTAAAAATTACTTACATGATAGCTTTTTAGTTTATTACAGGTCGGTCTGAATTTGAAATGCATATCGTAAGAGATAGTTGGATATTTTTTTGTGTGTGTGTGTAAATGTTATTTTTGTAGAGTCATTTGAAATGCTAAAGATGGGTATGTTATTTATATTTTACACCAAGAAGGGGCCCACAGAAGAAGTGACCTCTGCCACAGTTATTCTGCCCTGTCTCACTGTTTTTGTCAAAACAGGGCAATGCGATTTTTGACAAGTGCACTATGTCATGCAGGTTCAGTGGTATTACAGGACTGAACAAGCCTTGTCACTTTGAGGAGCAATACATTAGTGTAATCTGTCTTTACTCTTTTCTTGATGGTTTAAAATTGCAGGGATTATGTAACATACCACTTCAAACCAGCAGGTTTACAAAAGTCATGACTGCCCCCTTATCATATTAATCCTGAGTCTCTCAAGCACTTTGGTGCCATTTGTCGTGTTTTTCATGCTACACAAGAAATTAAATTAGCTAATTAAAAGTCAAGAAAAATGAAAGCACACTCATTGAGAGGTTTCAGGTGGAATATTGCGTTACTGCAAAAGACAGATGAGGTTTTCTAAAGTGTTTGTTGTACAGAAATGTCATGATACACCTCAGTTGCTGTTGCACCTCAGTACCTTTGGGATGAGAACAACAACTGGGACCCTTTGATACTGTTGCATGGACCCCAGAACACTAAGGCCTCTGCCTCAGCAAACCTCTGCTGTTGCATGCTAACCGCACACAGAGGAAGTAAGTGTTGACAGAGAAGCATCTCAGACAGCTGCCGTCTCTGCTTTACATCTATTTTTCTTTGCTTTATTCTTTTTTTTTTCTTTTTCTTAAGAAGACTCCCTGAAGGCTTAAGCCGGGTGACGTTGTCGCTCCCCCTTATTTTTCCAAGAACTAATGTCACAGTGCTGCAGGTTGGCTTCATAGGCCACCTCGCCCTCAAGAAGTGCTTGAAGCCCACCTCATTTTAATCGAGCTGTTAAGGCCGATTGGTATGAAGGCAGAGGGCAGAAGCTTGCGCATCTGTTGCAAAGCATAAGATGGCCAGTCGTATAAGGCTATTAGATTGATAAAGAAAAGGTCAAATATGGCACAGAATAAAGTTGAAGTCTACCCAGCTGTATGCTCTTACCGTCGCTGTCACTCAATCTCCTCTCACCTGTCAGCTTTCCTGCCGTGTCACCTGACTCCTGCGGCAACCGGCCCATGCATATTTAAGCAGATGTGTTTGGATGGCACGTTTGTTTGTTTTGGTCTTGTGCAGCGGGACGAAGAACTCGCGTGCTGCCACCGAGTCCTGCTGACGGCAGCGGCATGTGTAAACTGTAGCATATGCTGTCACTGTTGGGAAGCTCCTCAATGTCACTAATATGAGGAGTCAATGTGAGGCCGTGTTTTAAACGTGGTAGGCTACTTGTGCTCCACACATGACCTCTCAGTTTGCTCTACTATTGAGTTCTTGGGGCCACTGTTGTAGGTTTTGGTTTTTGAAGAAACACATTGTTTGAGGATGTATGGGTTCTCCTTGTTTGATTGGCTGATTATTTACATTGCCTTGCCTGCACTAAGCATAAAGAAGAGAATCCAAGAAGGATTTTCTCCTCAACTGTGAGTTTAAGAATAACAGAGGCAAGAAATATACCTTTTTTGGTGAGCTAAGAAGCCACAGGCTCCATAGTCCTTGGTCTGTCTGCAATGTTGAGAAGAAAAGCGAAAGGAAAAACATGCATCTTAGCAAATGAGTGAACTAATTGCAGTCTTCAGTTACAGGGATATGAACAGCTGGAGTCGATGAGAATTAACAGGAAGTTTTGAGAGGATCTGACTCTTATCTGGTATGCTTAACAACCCAGCACCCTTGCACAGGCTTCTTGTGGTTATAAAGTGCTGCGATGGCGTAATTGCCTGTACAAAGTCATCCTTCCTTCAGGCACTTTCATAAACTGGTGGAGTGCACTGCACGTAACATAAAAAAATCAACCTACCCACTGTGGTTTTATTTTGTAGGCTGTACTCAAAAACTCAAAATATCATGCTCAGTGGTAAGAGTTTGACCATGAAAACATAGAACCATAAGTTGGTCTTGTGTGAACATGTCTAATATCTGCTTGTACAGGGACTCTGCTCTTACGACCCCTAGGGTCGTTCACACCCAGAACGATAACTATAACGGTAACAGTAAAAAAGTATCACTTGCAACGTCCACACATAAACTGTAACGATAAAGGCATGAAGAATAATATTGTTGGGAATCACTTTCAGAGACCGATGAATAGCTGACAGCTAATCTGAGTCCATCAAATTATAGACCTCACAATCATCAACACGAGGAGAGACTTTCCTTATTGTGGGTCAATGAGGACGCTATGTTAGTTATCTTTATAGTTGTCGTTCCTAGTGTGAACGGCTCTTTACCCCTAAGCTTAAATATCAGACAGCCTGGCTGCTTGCTGAGTCACATCCATCTCCCTGCTCTTTCATGTACAAGAGACTGAGGGAGAGAGACATAGCAGCTCTTGAACTTCTGCCTTAAGAAGCATCCCAAGAAGATGCCTTGCCTTCAATATAGATCTTTGGCCTTTAACATTTTCAGCATCACCCCTTCCCCTCCTTACAAACAGGCCCTTTGTGTGCGGCACTTAAGCCAGGTCCAGATTCATGGAAGTGCCCTTGGGCAGGTCGCCTGGCTTTCGCAGAGAGGAGTGGAGAGTCGCGCCTGACTGGAGCCCGTGCCCTGTCAGCAGCCCACTAGAGGGGTGGTAGTGGTGGGGGGGCGTGGCAGGGAGACATGCTTGCGTAAGCTCCGTGCTCGTGTCAAGACAGGACCAGGCTGCGGTAGCGTTGTATCTACCAATGCGCGTAGCCTCACCATCAGGAATTTCCCCCAGAGTTCAGAGGAACTGTGAGCAAACCCTGACTCTAGGAACGATGACCGTTCCTTCCTTGAGTTACTGTGAGTAAATTACAGCTGAGGACCAAATGACTTTACTCTCTTCTGGTGTTTGTCATCGTCTCCCAGAGATCAGTCTGTTTGAGTCTGTTCACTTCTGGAAGTGCTGTGTGATAGGGCAGGATTGAACAGGTATTTCACTCTCTCTCACTTTATCCTATCACTAACAGTATTACATCACTCTCTGTCATTGGTATTGATGTTATTTTTGGTCATTGGTCACAGAATCAGGTGTTTGTTGCAGCATGGATCATAGACTCGAGACAGTAGCCTCAGCATACTTGCACTCTCATACTTTGTTCTATTTAGAGTTTAGGTTTTCCTGACTTTTATCACCCGTGTCACATGATGAGCTTATTGTTTGTTCGTGGCATAATTGAAAACGGAAAGAAAAGGCTCGAACCAGTACACACGTCACACACAAAGCAAACCGATTTGGCCATTCTTTTTTATAAACATGCCCTTCAGTTAACCCTTAATGATCCGTCTTTCTGAGTAAGGACTGGGTGGGGGGGGTGGGGGGAGAGGGGCCACATACAGTATGCTTTTTCTCCGCACTCTACCTAGAAGACTTAGAATGCTGACTGATTTCACAGAATTAATGCAATTTACCCCCTCCTAACTGATTTCTTCCCCAGGGAAGATTACCAGCAGCTTATGTGTGTTTGATTGCCGCATTTGAGGAGCACGGCCAGAGGATTAGGAAGCCAGTTCTTCTCAGAATGGATGGCGGGCACTAACGGCCAATCTGATTTAGCCTTCACAATCCAATACGTGTCCAAATGGGGATCTGCCGACAGATCCTCGGAGAAGATCATCAGTCCTCTAATACAATCACGGTGCCACGTCAGCAAGGGGAACGAGGGTTGAGGGAAGCAGAGGGAGATTGAAAAAATGGTGTCTCACGGCTCAGAATTGTACTTGGTCGAGAGGATTTTTTTTCTCCCTTTGAACTTTTAATGGCAGGCCGCATACTCCTAATGGGGCCGGATTCTCTTAACGGAATCATCCTAAATATTTTACCGAATGAACGGGAGTTATGGAGAGGTGCAAGAGTAAATCAGGTGGTGACGTCAGTCACCCACCCCCCCCCTCTCCCCCTCACACACAGGCATAGGCAGACACTAATTCTGATACGTGACTGGTTGTTTCTTGTCTGATTCAACTTGAAGTCTCTGGTGGGGCAAAAGGTCAAAGAGAAAAGCAGAGATGATGGGGCTGATGATGTCTGGCAGATGCGGGTGTCGGATCTGTGGTCTTGTGGCACTGCTAGTCTCTGACGAGTCACTCAGGGGCGAGCGAGCGAGCGCCAGCTCGGCCGGCATGCTGGCTGACATTTCAAATTACACCCGTTTGGCTTAACACGTTTGTCTGTAGGCCAGACGGACAATTTATGCTAGCTTTGCTGAACTTCACTCTGGCCATCCTCTTAAAAGCTTTTTTGCGTTTGTTTGCATTTATGGATGCTTGTTTTAGTCCTTGGTCCCTTTTACATTTTGCTAATTTTTCTTGAATTAATGTGACATTGTTTTCCGAGTATTTAGATGTTTCTGTCAGATATCACCCACACCAGAGATATTTGAACACACCCTCCCTGTAGCTATTTGCTAGGAACTTTGTCTGTTAAAACCCCAGTGCGAGAGCTGTGGTCCTAACTAAAGGTCCTATCGTTTATTTTGTTTAAACCAATAACACATGGCAGTTACAGTTGTGCTGTTGTCATAACTTTTATTTTATGAGATTAGATCAAGCTGATAGAGCCCATGCCAAAATCTGAAACTTATCAGTAATGTCTGATATTCTTCCTTCCTTTTTTTGGCACGTTAGCATCTTTGAACCACACCCGCTGAGTCCATCGGAGAGGGCTCTATGTAAGCGATGTGGTGTGTGGTGATGAGGGGTGTCACTGCAGGCCACCCTCTTTTGTTTCATAATACTGGCTCATAGGCCTAAGCCTTTTGTTGACTCTTGTACTCGTGTCAGTGGATTTTATATCCAAGAATAGAAAGGGCTTTTATAATCCCGTCAGCCAAATGGACGCGTTGCATTAAAGATCTTTATGAAGAGCCTCTTAAAACATCATCGCTATGATGGGGTGGGCCTCAAGTCTGACTAAAGCCTCATCTGCTGTCATGACATAAACATGCCGCTTGCTTGTGCGGGTCTCAATCCGTATGCAGCATGCTTTTGGACTATTGTAACAGGAGATGATAGTTTGGGGGAAGTTTTTTTTTTTATCTTCGCTCTTAATGGGTTCTGAAATAGAGGGGGGGTTGAGTGTAAGTGGGTGTTTGTGTCTATTTGTCTGTCTGTCTGTGTGTGTGTGTAGTCCTACTTTGATCTTGACCACAGAGAGTTGTAATTTGTCCTGGTCTGGTTCTCTCTCTCTCTCTCGTTCTCTCTGTTTGTGTGTGTGTGTGTGTGTGTGTTTGTGTGTGTGTGTGTGTGTAAACAAAATTGTCCACTCCAGGTGCAATGTGTTCCTGAGTTAAAAAGTTAACTTTAGAGGCTGCCCCAACCATAATGGTGTTGCTGGTGAAGTGGTGTGATGGTTGCGTTTCCTCCAAGGTTTTACATTTGTATTGCACGTCTCTACAAGTTCCACTACAAATCTCAAATTATGAAGTTTCCTTTTTATACAGCACTGTTTATTTACAACCTTGTTTGATGCTTCAGTGGTCTAATGGAAGTCTGAAATCTGCTGCCAAGTTTAGTTATCACTTGTGGAAACTGCAGAGTGGAAACTCCAGGGTGAAAGGCCCAGTGGGAAGTGCACGCATCTCGTGATTTCACATCAAAGCGCGGAGGAAACGCAGAAGGGCCACGCAAGGATGCCCACGAAAGGATGCCCACGCTAACAGACACGCCTGCCTGGGCTCAGCTCTCTCTTTCTCCCCGTCTAGCCTAGCACCCAGCCTCCCGTGCGTTCCACCCTCAACCCCACAGTGGTGTCACCGCAGAAACCCACACACCCACTCTGGGGTGAAAAATGGGAAGACCGACTTCCATCCTGTCTGTTTGTCCCCATCTTTCTCTCAGTGCCAGCTCTGACCTCAGGAGACCTCAGCAGCCCTCAGGCCTCATGCTGAGTCGGCGCTCCGGCTCTATAATTCACAAGCCGCAGCCAGGCAGATCATACTCGATGGAAACGGAGTGGGGAGCGGGGGCTCCTCAGTGTAACACGCAAGACCCAAGACAGCCTAGCTGTCCTCTGCGATCACACTCCATTTCTGAGGAGGATATCCCAGCATGTTTTGCCCAACTGGAAATCTTGGTTGCTATGCTGACCACCAGTTGAATAGATGGGAGAAGAATGGCTTACAGGGCGCAGTCAGTGCGTTTGCAGAATGTGTCGAGTTTTGTCGACAGTGAGGCTGTGATTTGTGTGAGATTTTTGTAAAACCTAGTCAGCAGAACAGTAGAATCACAGCTCACTGATTTCACACGTCACACACATACGTGCATACGCACAGTAGTTTGTGCAGAAGAGCAGAGCCACGTGTTGTGCGCCTTTCACAGGTTTCATGCTCAAACACACTCATATACAGAGGCGGTCTGCGTTTGCTGGCACGTCAAACTCTTTTTGAACTGTTCTTGTGCAGACAGAGAGTGATTTTACACACACACACACACACACACTCCATGTTCCCTCTTGTTGCCCTTCCTAGTACTATGTTTGATTGGCTGTTTGCATCAGGCGTTCAGCACTTTAACCCTTGACTGGACTCTGTCAGCTCCCTGCATTGGCCCAGTGTGCTGTGCGCTATTCTGCATGCGTGTATGTAGCGGCAGCACTGCTCACAGCTGGCAGGCAGGCGGACGTGTACAGACCATCTAAAACACAGTCGAGGCCGGGCGGGCGGGCACGTCTGCTGGGGCTTGCTCTGAGCTCAACCCCCTGGAGGCTGAACATTATTTCATAATGCTGTTACGTAATCTGTCGAGCGTTCCCTCACAAGCACCCCGGCGAGAGTGGAGCAGAAGTCGAGTCGGCCTGGCTGTTTTGGGAAAAGAGAAACTACACAGGGGTAGTGGAGTGCGCTTCTCCTCTTCCTCCTTTTTGTGCTCTCCTGCACCATTCTGTTCTCACTTCCTGTTCTTTGCCTCTTCCACCAACCCCCCCCGTAACTTCCTGTCCCCCACGTCCCAGAAGGCATCCACTGGTGAAACAGAGTAGCAGAGACAACGTAGCCTAGCCTAGCGAAGCATAGGGGAACAGAGAAGGGAACTCACTGCATAGCATAGCATAGCATAGGCTAGCACAGAAAACTGTACAAAAGAAAACCGCACAATGCAGAAGCACAGCAAAGTACAGTCATGAGTGTAGTACTATGTTGCATGTAGAAGAACACAGTAGATCATGTTCTCTTACCCTCTGAGAAACAAAAGTGATATTACAGCATAGCAGTCTGAGCAGTGTATTAAAGCTGAAAGCAAGACTGCAGCGCAGGTAAATCAACTCAGCAGCAGAACCGACCACAAAAAAAAAGCACAGGACCGAGTCATACCCTTATTGTGTAGGTTATGATGTACACATTTGCCAATGTGGTTTTGCCTTTTTTTAAATGGATAGATGCATGAACATGTGGATACTTTGGCTAAAGGTTCCTGGAAAAGGGATTATTCACAATTGTTATACAGAAAGCTGGCTTTGGTCTCTGTTGCCCTCCAATGGCTTGATTGTGCTCCTTGGCACTAATGAGCATCTCTTCCCCACTACGGAGCCATTGATTAGTTCTCCGGAGAGTTCGATCCTTCCAAGGTCTCCATCTCCCCGCCTTTCAGTCGTAAGCTTTTCACTTAAACCCCGGCTTTGGAGGCCAGCCTGGATAAATTGTCCTGAGGGATGCATGAAACCCATGGAACTAGATTGTGTTAGAGAGGTTTTGTCTTTGGTCTAGTCTGGTACTTTCTGCTGTGAGTGTGTGTGTGTGTGTTCGTTTTGTTATTTGATAGTCATGATTCATTCACATGGTGGCTAATCTTACATTAGATGCAGCAGTCAGAGGTGTGTGGTGTTTTTCTCATATTGTAACAATTTAGCTTAATTTGGAAGTAATCATATTCCTCTTTACAGTCGTACTGGCTGATGTGAAGAACACTAGTGAAAGCTACGGTCGATGGAAGCTCTAGTTTAGGAAGTTCTACTTTAGAAGCTCAGATAGAAATGTGCAGAGGCCTTTGTAAATAGGTCAGAATGATCTACTTTCTAAATGTGCTCTCTGCTTGTCTCATCCACACTGTGTTGTCCCTATCTGGGGACACAGAGATGTATTAAAAAAACAACGCAAGTTCTGTTGTTTTTAACACCTTCGTTTTAAGAGTGCACAGTGCTATAAGTAGAGAAGTAGAGTGAAGCATGTTTTTGGAGAGATAAGAATCAGATTAAAACTTTTCATGGCAGAAAAAAAAACAAGAGCATATCCCTCCCCCTGCTCCAGTGACTGTATTTAGCCTCTGTCCGGTTCCTCTTAGTGATTCTTGGTGCTGCTGCACCAGTGGCTTCAGCCTAAAGTAAGTAAGTAAGTGTAGCGCTGCTGCCGCCACACCGGTCACTGATCAGCGCCATCAGCTGCCAGCCAGACGGCCTTCCAGACCGCAGTGCAAACAGCAGCTTCCTGTTCCTGGATCCATCCAAGGGAAAAGAACAGTCGTGCTGTAAATATTAGCCTGTATCACAGTAATGGAGTGAAATGGACTCCTAGTACAATGGGGTGATGGTCTAATAAGTACAGCTCTGTGTGTGTGTGTGTGTGTGTGTGTGTGTGTGTGTGTGTCAGTTGTCAGCTGCACATAGTAGCTTCTAACTGTGACAGCCAGAGCAGCCTGACCGGGCTTCTGACTGGATCACTCCGACACATGCACATTCACACTCACTGACTGGGGTTGATGACAAAGGAGCATGACCGTGTTCAGTCACTGGTCTTTTGTATGGAAGAGAGCATCTTTGCTTCTCTGCTGTCTCTCTGCTCAGTCAAGCAGGCAGTGCAATCTGCCCCAAGGCCCCCTTGTTGGCGTGTGTGATGGACACAAGCAGGTCACCGCTGTCTCTTCTCTTCTGTGGAAGGCGTTGTGAGTGTGAGTGCACTGTGTGTGTGTGTCTGTGTGTGTGTGTGTGTGTGTATGCGGCCGGGCTCAGCACTGGCCAGCACAGCCTGTCTCTTATCACACACACTCACACACACACACACACACACACACACACACTCTCACACACACACACACACACACACACACACACACAGGCTTAGTGCTCTCTCCTTAGGGTGATTTCTGCCTTCTCATCTTGCTTTTCTTGTGCCTAGTGACAGAATAGGGCTTCTTCACTCTTTCCAGTATCACATCCTCCATTTTTGTCTTTCTTTCTCCTCCCCCCCCTACTCCTCTTTTAGTAGGCCTGACTCTCTAATCTTGTGTGTGACGTGTTCCCTCGCCGCTGTAATTGAGTGACTGGTTGGACTGATGAGATCATTCACCTCCCTCCAGCTAAGCTGCGGGTGAGCTGCCGGGATCTCATCATCCTCATCCTCCTCTTCATCGTGGCGTTATCACAGAGCTGGCAGGAGTGTCTGCTGCTGCTGCTGCTGCTGCTGGAAGGCACCGTGTGTGCACTGCTCTGCTCTGCACAGTGTGCACGCCTGACCGCCCGGCACACTCGCTCGCTGTCACGTGGAGAGCTCGAGAGTTGGGGAAAAGGACACAGAGAGGGTGTGTGTCGTGTGGTGTGTGGGGGGGTGCAAGACGAGAATGCAGCGCAGTTGGATCTGACTGATGCGCTGAACTGGTGCGTGTTCCACCAGCTAAGCTTAGTAAAGCACAGCTTGACAGGGGAGGCCCAAGACTCTGACTGCAGACACCGCTTCTGAGTACCCACCTACATGGCATCTCTACATGGCATCTCTGGCATCTCTCTCACACACACAGCCTCCTACTCAAGGCACTACAGTCCTAGGTTGTGTGTAGGTGTGCGTGTTTCTGTGTCTGTGGTTTAACTGGGAGTTCATGCGAACTCGGATGATTAAACTATGTCGTGAACAGACTCATAACGGCTCACACGTTCCACAGAAGTCCGGATTCGAGGTAGTCCTGCCTCCCCTGACTCATGGTTACAACACACAGCCACAGCATCGCACACTCCATTGCAACAATGTTGCTACTTCGAAACTCAGCAGCCAAACCATGTCATCACTTTGTCCTTGACACGGCTAAGAAGCAGTGGAGTAGTCTAGTTAGCTGTAGTGGGTATACTGTGATGTAGTCTAGTTAGCTGTCGTGGGTAAACTGTGTGTGATCAACCCCAAATGTTAATACATATCCTTGCCTATTTAAGTGGGTATACTGAGATGATGCTTTTTAAGTGGGTATACTGCGTAGTCTTGCTTATCATGTAGACTACACCACTGCTAAGAAGGCTGTCTGAACAGTAGAATGACAAACGAGGATTCTTGGTGTAGGTTGAGGGAAGCGTTTTCCATACGTCTGCAAGTCCCTCCTCAGTTCAGACACAAACCCCTCTATTGTCCCTGCAGACACCCTCTTCATATGCCGCCATCATAGAGAGAGAAGTGCAGGACAAGTCATGATATACAGCACACCATTTCAAAGCCTGACAGGAATCCAAGCAGTAGAGCAAAGACCGCGCCATTTCTGTTGTCCTCTGACCAATTAAAGGACAATTCCGGCGCAAAATGAACCTAAGAGTTAATAACACATGTGTACCAAGTTCGTCCGTTCTCTGGGATATGTTTCCATGCTAATCAAACGTGACCAGGTTTACCACAAACCGCTAATCGTTTAACGCTGGTCTTCGGGGCACACGCAAAGTAAAAAGAAATCGCTATTTCTATACCACTAACAAGGCTCAAAATAGCACCACACTTCCACGGTAACATAATGAGGGGCCCTACATATAAACCGAAGCATTTAGAACTTTGTAAGTGTACAGACAGTTTATTAAATGATAGTTTAGAAACGGTACCGTTCACGTATACAAGCGTCATTTACACATGTGTTATTAACCCCTAGGTTCATTTTGCGCCGGAATTGTCCTTTAACCAATCACCAATAGAGCATTGTGGTCTAAATCTTATTCTGATGAAGCGTTTACAAAGAAAGCAGAACTTGAACTTGTCAGTATCATCTAGTCATGCTTATCTTGCAGCATTGTGTGTTTAAGTCATGTGATGCCGTTAATGGTGTTTTCTTTTTTTCTTTTTTTTTTTTCCTGGCGCCCCATTTATCTCTATCTCTGCCCCCCCCCCCCCCAGTTAAGTCAGTTCTGTGTCCAAAAGTGGTTCTGGTGCTCACTCTCACCCCTCTCCCCTGGGCTCAGTTCTGGCGTGGGGGTCAGAGGGGAGGCCCCTTCCCCCCCCCCGTGTACTGGGCCTCAGCTGCTCGTTTTTCGGGTTGGCAGAGACGGAGGTGAGGGTGAGAGAGGGAGAGGATGCAGAGCGGGCAGATGGGGCCATTTCAGGAGAAGGGTCCTACCCCTCCTCCCCTCCTGTTAGAGTGTGTGTGTGTGTGTGTGTGTGTGTGTGTGTGTGTGTGTGTGTGTGTGTGTGTGTGTGTGTGTGTGTGTGTGTGTGTGTGTGTGTGTGTGTGTGTGTGTGTGTGTGTGTGAGAGAGAGAGACTCTTAAAGCGTGTGTTAATTACCGCTGAGCTGGAGTACTTCATTAGTGTCAGTGGAGGCAGGCCGACTGTGCTGGGGATCATGCCAGAGCTTATCTCCAGAGTGCCCTGCTACACACACACACCACACACAAAATCCCAATCTCACACACAAAATCACAACCACACATGCACAAAATGGCAAACTTAGAGACACTCCCTGGCTATCCACCCCTCCTGAGATGTCCTACTGTACCCAACCCCCCCCCACCCTCACCCAGCACACTGCCCAGCACGTGTCTTTTACAGAACCCTCACACTTGTGTTTGTACACCTCTTTCTGTGTGTCACAATCCTTTTTTTGTGCTCTCCTCTTCCTTTGTGTCGGGCCTATTTGGGACCTATCCATCTTTTGTTTGCTTCTATCTCTTGGTCCATGCCAATGCCCAGCTGTCAACTCCATGCACAGTGGACCTAGAGCATTAGTACCAGTCCCACTATGCTCACCACACACACACACACACACACACAGGCCTTCTGTATGTTTAAACAGAGGCCTATTTGGGACCATGCATGTGCATTTTCTTTGTTTCAACATAAAAGCTTCGGCCTCCATCCGCATGTCTGTTCTGATTCTGACCTCTGGTAACCCCTGAATTTGCTCCAGAGGGTGGGGAGGGGGCAGTGAGAGCAGGCCGGCCTGAGGCTTAGACTGTGGCCTACCTAATGTATTGATGATGCGCAAATGTCTTTCTGAATCTCTCTTTCTTTCTCTCTCTCTCTCTCTCTCTCTCTCTTTCTCTTTCTCTATCTCTATCTCTATCTCTTTCTCGTTCTCTCTCTGTGTGCCAGTTTTGTGTGTATCTTTACAGAGGCATAACGGCATGCAGGAGGTCTCCTATCAGGAATAACAGGCTCGGACATTTAAGGGGGGGGGGGGGTAGAGATAATAACGGGCAGAAAAGGAGAGGAAAAAAGCTTTTGTATGCGACCCTAGCAGATTAATTCATGCTCTCCCGTAATCCGGCTGCAGCTGTGAGGTCGGCTCCTGCTGAATCCCTCGCAGGATTGAGCCGCCCTGCCGACACGTGGGCCCGCCCTTTACCCCACCCCCACTACTACAGCACGCAGCATGGCTCTCTGCATGCAGCCCATGTGCCTCCCTCTTCATCAGTCTTTCTCCTCCTCTCTCCCTGTGTGTGACCATCTCACCCATAGCCTACACCATCAGCCTCCTTTATTGCGTATGGATAATGAGCCATCTTGCTTTTCCTACCCTCTTCTTTCTTGTGCTTTCGCTTCTTGTCTGTATTGGTTACTTTCGCCCACTGTGTATGAGTGGTACCTCCTGCCTGCCACCCTCAGCAGCCTTAAAGCTGCCAATCAAAATCGCTAAAAAAATCATTGTCTTAACTGTCGCTCCTCAGTTTGTGCCGGAGACCAGACATTTGCAGCACCGCCGCGGGATGCCTGCCGGGACCCAAAGCACTTGTGCGGAAGTGTGATTTACACCACTGAGCTGTCCGTGCATGATCTGCATTCTGCACTTCTCCGCTCAGTGCTTCCTTGTGCAGTGCGGCAGCTGGGAGGGAGATTATCGTTCAGACGTCAACTTGTCGAGCGCAAACTCGTTGGCCTCCGCTTGATTAAAAGACGAGGAATGAAAAATAAATAAAAAAAGCTGACCAACTGACAAGACAATCCAGCAAGAACCCACAGAAGCCAACAAGTACAATGGAAAGCGCGAGAGAGAACAATGCTGTGCTTGTGTGTGTGTGTGCTCACAGAAAGGAGAGAGGGAGAAAAAAAGATTTCTTTCCAATTGTAGGCCGTAAGCAGTCAGCTGTTGCCCTCTGTGTTTTCTGTTCAACCAGAGAATGACTGGGGGAGACCGAGGGATGAGAGGAATGAGAATAGTTGTCATGGAGAGCTCAAAGTGGTCTGTTTTTTTCTTGAAGAGTTGTTGGATGTGCGTTCTCTCCACCGTTACCAGAAAGTACTGTGGTACTTTCTGGAAATGCACCCCTGCTCAGTGCATGCAAAAAGCATACATCCTGTTATTGTTTGGGCCCCACTCTAATGCATTCCTCCCTATGTTTTGCACTTGGGAGATTTCTCAGAAAGGTGTGTGTGTTGTCAGTAAACCGCTCTGCTGGAGCATCAGTGAGGGCCGTTATCTCCCTCTGCAGCTAACGTCTGCGCTGCTTGGCCGCTAACCACCTAATGTGATAAAGGATCGAAGCCAGAAAGTTGGCTCCTGCAACAGAACTGCCTTTCTTCTTGTGTGACCCCCTTCCCCCCTACTGAAAGCAGTCTTCGCTCTGAGCTGCGGTTGGAGGTGAATAGGCATCAGTCTCTCGATGGAGGGATGCTTATCCATCCAGGGACCCATGAATATGGGTTGCTATAGGCTTGGCTTTGAGGCTATTGCTGGTTTGATTTGGTTAAGTAAGTGTCAGCTACACTTAGGTAAGTTATAGTTTGCTTAAAAAAAAAATTAATTTCGTAATTTTTTGGGCCCACATTGCACTTCTGTTTAAGCAGAAAACGGCGGTCACAGAAAAAGCGTGATTTTCCATGTTGAGTTAGTTACTGCTGTTTTCCTATCCGTCTACGTTTCTGAAGACACAGCATACTTTTTTTCAGCAGTAGGTAGGCCATGACCCTCTCTTAAAGTTGCAATCCTCAAATTGACCCCTTTTTAAATGCACACAGGACTGTAGGCGATCCAAAAGAGCATGGGATAGAAAGCATGGCATTTTATCTACGTCTTCCATGGCAGCTTATTTCTGCTTGGATGGAAATGTGGAATGGGGGAGAGAGATTGAACACGCCCAGCCGAATCATTGAATATGGAGGTTTGTGCAGATGCAGAAATGGTACAGTCTGTCTTGGCCACAGTATTGTTGCCTGCACGACGGTGGAAGATCAAGCCGATCAGGGAGCCTGGCGTGGTCGAGTGCTGCGCCCTCATACATTTTGTCCCCTAGTAGCAGGCAGGCTGAAACCGTACGATACAGACAGTCTGTGTCTCTCCCAAGTGCCTGCCCCAGATATGTACAGGCTTTTCAGGTTGTACTCCACACCGTTATCTCGGCCTGAAATCTCGCCTGTGGAATGCCCACTGCAGACGCATTTGCAAATATACACATTCACACAGATACATCTAGCGGATCATTTAAGCGATGTAAAGCGCAGCACATTTTCATCATTCATGTGTGCTTCCATTAGTGGGGCTGGCTCGTTGCTCTACCATCTGCTAGGCCTATGTCAGCTGAGGCAAAGAACTCCATCACAGCTCTTGTCAACTCAATCCAGCTTCGAACTTAGTGTACTAATGGTGAAACGTCATTAGTATCTGAGCTTTAGTTAGGAGCGGCGCCCCCCCCCCCATAATTTTTCTGATGTCATCCTACGGTTGCTGAGTGACATTCGAATGAGCTGATGGTCATATTCAAATTTGCAGTGGTCTCTTAATTTTGAATATGAGCGTCAACTCATTCGAATACAGCACATAAAAAACAAAGCGCTTGCTGCTGAACCCAGGCCTCCACTGTCGTCTTTCCCTCAGCGGGGCGGTCGAGGTACAAACTGACCGCAGGGTGCATACTGAGGAGCCACTTCAGCGAGAGAAGCTTTTGCTCAGCAACAGCTTGTTGTCAAAATGTCCTCCCCAAGAATATTATTAGCCACCTTTCAGTCCACAGTTTTGTCATGGTGACTGCCATGTGAGGGAAGAGTTAGTAGAGCAGCAACGTCTTTTGCAGCAGTGGTTGGCAGGCTGTTCTGCGCAGGTGATGTGGGCAGACCATATGTGGTGATACTCTGCTGTTGTGTTCCTTAGCGTAGGTAGGAGGGTTGTGTGTGGTTGAATGAAATGGTTTCAGAGCATGCACTCATTTCCTGTAATAATTTGTTTGAAGAGAACTTGGTTTGATAGACAGTTTGGCAGAACTCAAAATGGCCTATCACCTCTTTTATTAGTCATGGGTCATGAAGGACAGTACTGTGATCTTTGGCGAGGTATTGTGTCCTATCACATGTCAGGTAAAGAACGTAAGTTAGTCATTAATGTCAGTCAAATCAATTTGTGCAATCAACTGGAAAGGGCATGTCGCGGCGCCTCTCCTCTGGACTGTCTGCCTGCAGCATCTTGAATTATGTCGTTGATGCTCCAGTACAAATGAGCAGCCAAACTCCTCCCTGCTCTATCGTACCAGGGCTCCTCCATCCACGTCACTGGTCTGATGGTCTGTAAATGAAGTGAATAGGGTCTAATGTAGCCTCATGTTGTGCACATTATTCAGACCTTTAAGGTTTGTTAGTGCTCAGTATGCTGTAAGGTATCCTGGTTGCCACAGCGCTCACCCTCTGCTGTGCTCTGCTGCTGTTGCTGTGTGTTTGCTCAGCTCTGCAGCACAGCAGGCACCGTGCACCTCCTCTGAGATTCCACACCTACTGGGTAGGAGCCAGCAACCGCCCGCCCGCCTGCCTGCCTGACAAAGTGTCTGTGCGGCCCACCTCATGCCAGATTGCAAAAGTTTTGGTGGCGCAGAACAGAAGTTCTTTTTCTCTCACACAGGCTCAGCATTTTCTTTAGGGAGAGCGTAATGATCACCAGGCTGCCATTCTGCTCGGTGATTCCCTGCTGATGGCTCCCACATAGTGTTAATTTCGTCAGACGAGACGAGAGGAAATATGTTCGTCAACGACCTTTTTTTTCATGACTAAGACGAGACGATGACGAGACGGCAGTAATGTCCTGAAACACTGACTAAGACTATCTTAAAGGAGAATTCCAGTGTGATATTGACCTAAAGTGTATTGAAACATGATACCGAGTGTGAACGTATGTCTCATAGCCCATCTCGACTTGTCCCCTGCACTCCAAAATCTGGCGCTAGTTAGCCGATGCTACCAACAACTTTTTCAGTAGTGGTGCTTCGGCATCGGGCTAGCCATGCAAATAAATCACTGTTTTACACCCATTTACGAGGCTCAATGTATCTCCACACTTCATTGGTAGACTTCCTAGGGCCCTGACATTTAAAACGAGACATTGAGAACTTTGAAAAAGCACTGGTAGTTTACTTACAAGACGATTTATACAGACAGTATCTTCACGAAGTTTAACGTTTGCAGCCATCTTGAATTTAGTCACGATAAGTCGAGCAATGAGTAAGAATGAACAGGTATGATAAGGGATCAGATTCCAAAAATAATTCAGTGGAAATGAATGGATTCCAGTTTCTTCCAGTAGCAGCAACTGGAATCCATGCATTTCCACTGAATTATCTTAAAAAGGACATTTCGTCACAAGACTAAGACTAAGACTAAATTAAAAATAGGTGACAAAATTAACACTACTCCCACACAGTGCTCCTCTCTGGGCCGTGTAGGCTGTGAGCCCAAGCTCAACTGTTTTTCTCTGGTTCTGCTCTGCTGTGCCGGCACAATGCTCCGTACATAGATCTGTGTGCCTGGATCTGATGTTTGTCAGTCATTCCATACATACCCTGAAACCAGCTCCAGGCTGCCTGTCAGTTGTGCCTCACACTTGCTAAGGTGTGTGTGTGTGTGCGTGTGTGTGGTGTAGACCCTTTGGGTTGTGCACAGGAAGGATGTTGCACTCTGTCATTTCCTCCTCCACACTCCCCACCTCGTCTTTCAGTTGGGTCTGTCTATAATTTGTTCATATTTTAAAGGTGGATTTGATTATGTAGCCTAACTTTTTTTTTTTTTAGATCTTTGGTCCCCCACATACACACCTACACACACACACAAACACACACTCTACCCCTGCGTATTGGGGTGTGGAGGAGGTGACCTTGGTAACCCTGAAGGTTTGTGAAATTAGGACCTGTATTTTTATTGATTTATTTGTTTGTTTATTTTTTTGTATAAAAGGGTGTCTCTTTCCCATGGTGTTCTCAAAGTATGATAATTCTTAGTTTTGACATGCACGCGCACACACACATACACACATGTTGCTACTGAAGTGACATTTATGAGGGTTATGTGGGATAATACACTTATATACACACACACACACACACACACACACACACTCCTGCTGTCATCACCTCTGTGCTCGCTCATCTGGCCCTGTTTATATTCATCCCCCAGATTATTTTTCACTGGGATTATTTTTAGCCCCCTCTTCCGCTCACACGTGCGTCATAGTGCTGCATGCTGCGTTTAGGGATGCACATCTTAAGAATCACCCGTGTTGTCATGGTTTACATGTTGGATGTCTGAGGTGATAGTTAATGTTTGATGATGATGTTTGATGTTTGCCCTGACTTGATAGTTGTTTTGTCTGCTGACCCTTCACAGCTGTGCAATTGACAACCATTTTCCATCACGTCCCGTCTTTTTCAGGTATTAAACGAAGAATGTGACCAGAATTGGTACAAGGCAGAGCTGAACGGCAAAGATGGCTTTATCCCCAAGAACTACATTGAGATGAAGGCACATCCGTGAGTACAGCAGCACTCTACAACTCTCTAGAATCTGAGTCCAACGAGGTACACACACACACACACACCCCACCAGCCCCATGTCTGTGTCCCTCTTTAGGAAGGGCTCCCATGCCCCCAACACACATACAGCTCTCAAGTCTCAGGCTACCATGTTGGCCATGTCTGGCCATGTTGCTGTGCTCCTCCTCTCCATCATTTAAGAACGTAATTGATTTTTCATTAGTTTTTCACCAGGGTGGGTGGTGTATTTTATTTATAGCAAAAGCTTTTGGACTGACGTAATTGTAGTTGCCTATCTACGACAAGGCAGTTTTAAACAGGTTCTGTTTGTTCTTGTGATTGAACTCTACTGACCTTTGATCCATAATTACATTTGCCAGACAGAGAGAGAGAGAGAGAGTGAGTGTGGGAGGGAGTGAGACAGATATAGTGACTAAGAGATGGAGAAAAGATCATTTGAAGCAGTAGGCGGTGGCCGCAGTCGAGAGCCCTTGGTAGGTAATGGTGCAAGTTATTAATTGGGTACCACGCTTTAATCACGCTGTAGTTGCCTGCTTAAGGCACATCAAGCCTATGAACTTATGAAGCTCGTCTCCTGGTCCCTTTGCCACACACACACACACACACACACACACACACACACACACACACACACACACACACACACACACCTCTGGCTAGAACTAGTCCAGGACTTCAGGTGTACTCATACTAGTACACTTGATGACCGCAGGCCTTTTAACGACGCGTCTGTTTGAACGTTAGGTACAGAAGCGAAAGATCTGCCCAGGCTCTGTTATCTGTGGCTTTCTGATTTTGCATATTATTTAATAGTGGTTACAGGTGGACTGGTTTTGCAAACACAGGACAGCCAGTCCATGTGTGGTAAAGGGCTACTTAGCAGTGTTTATTCAAAATACGAGAAGAATGGGATGGATTGTACTTGGAACCATCCAGGAAGGTTACCGGTGTCGTCATGTACCCAAAGGGCAGACAGACGGGCCAACACGGGAGACAGACAGGCTCGTGAATTCACGGGGGAGCAGCTGACGCATCGGCCTGTTCCCATTCAAATGAAACAGGCACGTTTAGTGCCGTCGGAAAAAGGCCGGCCTGGGTGTAGTTGCTTGACCTCTCGTGTGGAACAGCAGTTCACCCAGGATGTCTGAGCATCACAATGCGGTTAAGGTCACGCGTCAGGGGCACTGCCAGCGGAAACTTCGGAGGCCTGCCTCTCGCGGCGCACAACCGATTAATTTTAGTCATTTAGTCATTCTCGCTCTCTCTCCCCCTCTCTAGTATAAAAGTGCTGGGGGCCTTTTTACAGACTTAATTGAATATTGACTGTGTTGCATCACTGCCAGCAGACGGGTTTTGCCAGGCAGATGGGCTGGCCAGGCTCAGGATTGGGGTGTTGGTTGGGCCAGCGCCTCCCAGCATGTGTCTGAGACACGGGGACAGTCTGCTCCTCTCCACATGCGGCACTAGTGGTAGTAATGGCCAGTGTTGTATAAAGTACTAGAAAGCAATACTTGAGTAAAAGTACAAGTATCGTACTAGAAAAAGACTTTGGTTGAAGTGAAAGTTGCCTTTTAGAATATTACTTAAGTAAAAGTATCTGATATATACTGTACTTAAGTATCAAAAGTAATTTTCTGATATTTAATGTACTTAAGTATTTGAAGTAAAAGTAAAAAGCAAGCGGTTTTATTTTGAACTTTTATTGTAAACTTTATTTTGGCTTTCTTATAGTAAAGCATAAAGCATATTCAGGGTTCCCATATCTTCTTAATCTCACTCATCAAATCAAATCAAATCAAATCACATTCTTTTCTAGGACTTTTTAGGCACAATTCTCTGAAATGAAAAATAAATAACTTATTTCTTTCACAAAAAAAAATGACCTGCTTGTAGGGAGAACATTTTGGTCATGTGGCATGAGAATTTCTAGGGCTTACTCCCCAGGTCACCGTCACTCACACACACACACACACACACACACACACACACAGGCCACCTATGTCCAGCAGCTACTAATATGCCAGTCATTAGTTGAAACTGAAAAGGTGTCTGTTCATCTTCAAAAGAAGCTGGTTTTCAAAGTTGCCAGAATTCAGTGCCCGGGAGTTTCAGGCCCAAGACCGACCATAGTGGTGGAAATTGGATAAATTAAGCAACATTTCAGCTCTTACTATCCTGTAGTTTTTATTAGTACCATGGTTCAACAAATGTGTAAAGGTTATATAATAATTCACTTCAACTGAGAAGTTAACAAAAAATATTCCACTATTCCACAAGTTACCAAAACAGAAAGAAAGAAAGAAAGCCTTTGAAATGTAGCCTATCCCATGCTTCCACAAAGAGGCATATTGAACTAATGTTTAGGCTACATGTTTTTTGCATGGGTAGGCTATATTGTTGTTTGGTGATTTAGCCTACTCTTTTACTACACCCTCTTCTGAGCAAACAAGGCATATAGGTTTATCATGTAGGATAATTGTTCTTTCTTACATTAAATAACTTTAATTTATCCTCTCTACTTGTCCCTGTAGTCATGGCCTCCTCATCACTAATTTCGGGCTCATAATTTTCAGTGGTCGACTGGTCGATCTGCTGCTCAGTCTCTCCTGGCCTCTTTCTACCCTCCATCCTTCCTGACGCTTGTGTCTACTGTAGGGCCGGCTTGGCTATCCGTATCTGAGAAAACTTTTTGGAAAAGACGGGCTATATGGACCCAACCAACTCTTTGGGAGGGGAGAACTCCCTCACGTAGGCTACAACCCATGCAGAGGCATTGCATTGGTGTCATGCACAGAATGCGGAACGTGTCCTACTTTAAGAAAAGATAGACTAATATGACAAATGTCAATATTTGTTTCCTCGACCGGCCCAAAAGTGAAGCGGCCCACCGGGAATTCTCCCGATTACCCACCCCGGGCCTGATTCAGTCTTACTCTTCTTGGACTGAAGACAACTCCTGCGATGCTATGGAAAAATAGCCTTTCACAGGCCGCTAGGGCAGGTAGCCGATGTACAGAAACATTTCTTGCAAATACGGCCACGGGTGTATGACGTTATATTCACCACTACCCTGTTCACCGAGTTCACCACTATCGTCGGGGTGGTCGTCTATGATAACGGGAGGTCCTCCAGTAGGTGCTCGTGCTTCCATGGCGGTTTCAGTTGTGCGTCCTCCTCCTTTAGCAACAAACAAGAGCTGAAATAGAGCGCGCAGCGTGCGGAGTGTGCGTAATGCAATCTAGGAGCAGTGATTCGCCAAACCTCCCTTATTGCAGTCGCACACACATTTTTTCTAATTTTATGTTTTAGTAACGAGTAACGAAGATGCTTAGTGGAAATATAATGGAGTAAAAGTATACATTTTATCTAGGAAATGTAGTGGAGTAAAAGTGCAAGTTGACATAAATTTAAATAGCGAAGTAAAGTACAGATACGTGAAATTTCTACTTAAGTACAGTAACGAAGTATTTGTACTCCGCTACATTACAACACTGGTAATGGCGGCGCTGGTGGTTGATGTAGTACTGCTCCAAACCAGTGACTGATCTTTTTGACTCATACTTTAGGTAGGTCCAGGCCCCCAGTTACCACTGAAGCCGTTTTATGCATTGATAACAATGCTAGCTCTGGGTTCAGTGCTCCTTCTTCTTTGTGTGTGTGTCCGTGGGTGTGTGTACATTACACTTGTGGTTTATGAACATGTGGTTTATGAATGATGGTTATCAATTAGCCCTGATTGGTTATTTGGTGCTCTAGTAATGGCAATCTGATCCAGATGGCACTGTTCAACAGGTGCTTTTTATGTGTTAGTGTGTGTACAAAGGTGTGTGTGTCCATGTTACAGTGTTAAGGAGTGGATGTGGTATGTGACCCCAGACTAGTGACATAGGTAGAGTTAGTACAATTAGGTGGAGTTTGCCCTGAAGGGCTGCTATACTACTTCCTTGTTAGAATTGTCCCTCTCTCTCTCTCTCTCACTCTCTCTTTTACTCAGCGTAGAGTTCTGTGATGCTTGAGGCTTGTCAGAAGTGCACAAACACACACATCCACCTTTACTTTCTGTGCACATGTTCATGTCGGTGTTCTGATGCAGCCTATATGACCCATGTGTGGTCTGTTAACAAGGCACCCCATCCGCCACCACCCCCCTTTAGCCATGCCAGCTCTGGCACAACATTATATGTGTGCGTGTGTGTGTCTGTCTCTGGAAGTACCCAGTGTAAGTGTGAACCACGGTCAGTATTGCCATGTCACAGGACCTAATGACCGCCATGTGACACTGGTTGGGGTGTGGTGGCGGTGGAGGCGTCTCGCACCCCAGTGACACCAGGCGGCTCCAGGCACGCTGAACCTCCGGTCTGCGTCCACCCTGCCGCGTGGCGATAGCTGCCCGCATCGCTGGACAAGCAAAACAATGAGCCAGCCCAGAGAGAAATAGATAGTAGATTGCGAGAGGGGGTTTGTAGCTTGCGATTTATAAGAGGTTTGTTAGCAAACTTGCCAGTCACTAACAAGATAAATGTCTTCTTTAGCCACCGTAATCTATTTAGTTTAATCTGACTAGCCCATCTGCCTGGAGATATATCCCTTGTTTATGCAAGCCTTGTCTGAGCTGGAATGCATCCTTTCATTCCCCTATATTTGAGGAAATAAATTAGTAGCCGTGGCAGACTGTTCAACCCTTCGAAAGATTGCGTGCTTTGTACATCAGGTAATTTGGTTGATGCAAATATGTAAGCAATAAGAACAGTCCAAAGGGAAATATATCGGTAATAAGAAAGAACAGCCTTGGAGAAGTAGGAGACACATTCGTGGCTGTGTGGCAGACACTGTCGTGGTTTGTGTTACAAAGTAGAATTTACTGCCCCAGTACGTTCTCCACTACTCCCCTACCTAATCATTAATAATAGTTAATCATACTAAAAATTCGGACTCATTCATGTTAATTGTATTGGTTGAAAGAAAATGGCCAGTGAAGAGGAACCGTTAGGCAGTGTTGGGGCTGTTGTATCTGAGGCACAGTCTACACACTGGTCAGTGCCTTTTACCTGTGTGGTATGCTTAGACTTTGCCCTGGTTCAGGCTACCAACCGGGAACTGTTTATGTTTACTTACGGGATCAAGGAAATAACCTTGAAATGACACTGTTAATTTCAACAATATTAACAGCCTAGAGAGGAACACTGCCTAAGGACTGTGTGTGTGTATGATAGTGTGTGTCCATGTGTGTGTGTGTGTGTATGCGTGTGTGCATGCACGTTCAAGTTCCAGTCCCAGCGTGACTCAGTCTGTACGCCTTTCCGTGTCCAGGTTAATTGCTCCACCGGCTCTTTTATCAGAAGGAACTGTCCCCAAGGCTGGCCATGTTCTGCCCACATGAAACGCGCATGCAAACACCCGTACTCCACTCCGACATGCCAGTGCTGCTGGCGGCACCACCACTCACTTGCCCACACCACTCTACTCCAACCAGGCCTTTTCAATTATTGAAGCACTCCTGCTGCTTTCCTTTTTCTCTGTCCATCTTTTTCTCCCTCCCTGGCCTATAATTGCACTCTAATTTTTTTTCTTGCTTTCCTGTCCCCTCTTTCTGGTCACGTAGTTAATGCAGTATAATGTTTTGAAAAAGGCTCCCCCACCACCACTGAAAATCGGCCTCTTCTCCTTCACATTTAAGTGCTGGATTTACTTGTAAAAAGGTGATCCATTACAGGAAGGAAGGTGTTTTTATTTTATTTTTTATTTTTTTGACAGCACTTGCCCGCTTTATTTCCTTCATGTCCCGTTTTCCTATGAGCTTCCAAACTACCTCAGTCACTACGTTTGTAGTGTTTTTTCCAGTGGCCAGTGTTTGTCTAAATTGTGCTCTATTTCACTTTTTTGTCACTCCTCTAAAAGTGTGTGCCAATTGAGTAAATGTCTAAATGCAAAATAAAATCATTCCCGTTTGAAGCCTCTAAATCAAAGCATTACCTGCAGCCTCCTTCTGGAGCAGGTGTTGGTTTGTTTTGAGAGCACCGGTGCTGTTTCTGTTGGACTGCTGTGCTCTGTGTACTGTTATGTGTGATGCCATCTGAGTCTCTGTGCTGTGCTGTCTTTGCCGTGCCAGGTGGTTCTTTGGCAAGATCCCTCGGGCTCGGGCGGAGGAGATGCTCAACAAACAGAGACACGACGGGGCCTTCCTCATCCGAGAGAGCGAGAGCGCGCCAGGAGACTTCTCCCTTTCCGTCAAGTAAGACCACTACTGACCAACACAGTCACACGCGTTACACACTGTTGAAGATGCCTTCACCTTTCCTGGAAATATTTAGGCCCAAAATAACAGCGTGTTCGTCATTTTTCTCGTTAGAAATGACCACATGTGACCATTTGATTGTGATAGCTGGACGTTTGTGTCTGTTTGGCACCCGCCTCTTGGTGGTCAGCGTCCACTTTCACACCAGTCATTCCACCTGCAGCATCTTGAGCCCTCAGCTTCCTCTTTCTATCACAGCCTCTTACACAACATTGACGCAGGCACAAGCATTTCCTCTTCCACCGCAGCGCGTCTCCTGTCTGCCCCCCCCGAACTGAGTCACTGTCTTACACACACACACACACACACACACAGTCACACACACGGTCACAAACTCCCTTGTCCGGCCCTTTGTGCTGGGTCCCATATGCAAACGCCTGACCGATAGGCATCTACCTAATTGGCCGTTTGATCGCCTACTCATCCAAGCACGGCGATCAGCCATAAGGGCGTGCCCCCGCCCCCCTCCCCCCCACCTGTGCCCGTCACTGAGGATAAGCCCTCAGGCTGGCATGGGGGGGGGGTTTCGAGAGGCATGTGGCGTGGGAGCATCACCTGGGCTCACCCCGCCATAGGGTGGAGGGCATCATCAAAGATAATGACCCCAGTGCTGTCACCACACACACACTCACACTCTCTCTTACATTACTTTCATCTGCCTGCCCTGCCCTGACATGACCTGGCTTTTTGAAAATGAGGTCTTCAAAGGCCTTCAGAAGAGCTCATCATGTTTCCGATGGACAACTGACAAGGGTTCCTCCTTCCTCCCTCCCTCCTTCCTCTCTCTCTCTCTCTCTCTCTCTCTCTCTCTCTCTCTCTCTCTCTCTCTCTCTCTCTCTCTCTCTCTCTCTAGGTTTGGAAATGATGTCCAACACTTCAAAGTGTTGCGTGACGGGGCAGGGAAGTATTTCCTGTGGGTGGTGAAGTTTAACTCTCTGAATGAGCTGGTGGACTACCACCGCTCTACCTCAGTGTCACGGAACCAGCAGATCTTCTTACGGGACATCGAACAGGTCCCTCAGGTAAGGGGAAAGATGCACTGCTTATGTACATGTACGCACAGCAGAACTCACCACAGCAGGTATATCGTAACACGTCTCATACTAACAGACAAACACACACACACTCAAACATACGTACATACTGATTTGCACATGCATACTGATTTGCACATCTGAATTACTGAATTAGTCACAGTTAAGCATATATGTGAATATACCAGAGACCATGGGTCAGCTGACCTTGGAGTTTAATTTCTTTGGGTATGTTTGATAGTATTGTGCTAGTGCTGTACTCTTGTGTTGTGTATTCTCAGGAAAGTAGCCTAATCTCTCTTGTTATCTTTCCCCCTGTCTGTCTCCACATCACTCTTCCACAGCATCCATCGTATGTGCAGGCGCTCTTCGACTTCGACCCCCAGGAGGAGGGCGAGCTTGGTTTCCGTCGCGGCGACTTTATCCAGGTGCTGGACAACTCTGACCCCAACTGGTGGAAAGGCGCCTGCCACGGTCAGACGGGCATGTTCCCGCGCAACTACGTCACACCTGTGAACCGGAACATGTAAATAACACAGAAAACAAGACAACAACAACAACAACAACAACAAAAAAACGATCCCACCCACAGAACCAACCCCAGATCCTTTTTTTGTCCCCCTGCCTCCACACACTATCACACACATATGCACATACACATGGACACACACACTAACACTCATGCCTGCACATCCGGAGAGAAGAAATGGGCAGAAGAACAGAAATCTTAGATGGAAAGAAAGGATGAAGAATTACAAAAATGAGGAGTGGAGGAGACCAAGGCGTAGCCTCTCCAGAGAAAAAGCAAAATGAACACACACACACACAAAAACAGCAACTTAAAAAAAATCCTGAGAATGTTTTTTTTTTTTTTTTTTTTTTTTCTTTTCTATTTCTTTTTCTGACAACTTCAATGAAAGCTTAGTCATAACTGCTCCACTTAAAACGTCTGTCTTCAGCTGGAGAAGGTTCCAGAACGAACAGAAATCAGCTTCAAAGGAGCATCACAACTGGTGTCCTATCACAGTGGAATGCCAGACCTGTGGCTTAGATTCCCTCCGCTGTCTGTTTGTCCTCTGCTCTTTTTTTTTTCTTTCTTTTTTGTATTTTACCTTATTTCTTTTGCTTTTTCTTCTGGGCTCTCTTCTTTTTCTTACTGCATGTTTTAATCACTTTAATGGATTACCAATAAAATCCTAACGCTGTTTTAAGTTAAATAATTTCAAAAAATATATATATATTACATGTAAAGACAGAAAAATTATAATTAAGAAAAAAAAAAAAAAAAAAAATAGAGAGTACCACCCGTCCTGTGAATGCAGTAAAAGTTACCAGACACAGGATCATGTCTGCAAGAGCATTGGACATCAGCTGTGGGCTATGTGAAGAAATCACTTATTGAGAGAATCCATTTTTTTAAAGAATATATATTATATATATTTGTATGTGTTTTGTCTGTTTCACCTTGCAACTTTTTTTTAAAGATTCTTTTTTTCTTTCTAAAGTATAAATTATGTTTGTGGATGAGAATCTAGCAGCTCTGGGACGTGCTATAGCGTCAGTATCATTTTTGTGCATTATCTGAGAGGGTCAGATAAAGAAACAAAGAGATAAAAAATGGCATATTTTATCATCAATGATTCCATTTTTTTTTTTAAAAATCATTCTTCCTGCTTATATGTTTTTTTTCTGTACCTGGGCGCGAAAGTGCTTTTTTTTTTATTATTATTTCCAAGAGTAAAAGCGGATGGAGAACAGTTGTGATGGTGTTGGGAGCATACTGTGGTTGGTCATTTTAATGTGAAATTGGACCGGTGGCCAGATTGTTTTTTTAAATGCCAACATATTTATTGCAGCCATCGTCTTCTCGTTGCCGAGAATGTAGCTGCCCTGTCGGCAGACACCGTCATGAGGGAAGAGCGGTCAGAGGGCTTTAAATAAATAAATATGCGTCACTTCAAGCATGAGCCCAGTTGAGGTGTAACTTTTTTGTATTAAACAGCACAGACAGGATGAAATTCATAGGTCGGTATGAAACCTATGAGACACGCCCGCGCAGAAAACTCACTACTTCACACCGGGGATGCAGTCCCCACAGATGAGATCCATATTGTTGTGTAATGTAATAGCCAGTTGACAGGCACTGCAGAAAATATATATTACAACAATGATGATGATGATAATAATAATGTAAAGAAAGCATTGAGAATTAAATTGTTTTTGTTTGTTTGTTTTTTTCCTGATGAGTTGACATCAGCGCTATGAGTGTAAAGTCTTTCTCAGTCTTCTGTGTGTGGTTGAGCACTTTCGATGTTAGCCATTTTGATTTGTAGTATTGCGTGTTCTCTTTGTTCTGTTTGTTTTTGTTGTGTTGATGATTATGATGAGTTTTTGTTTTGTTTTGTTTCATTCTGTTCTCTCTGGATAGTGCCTTTTCTCTGGCGTGTCAGTTGTCCGACCTGCTGCTTGAGCTCCTACTCCCACCCCAAACCCCACAGTGTGCAAGTCCCCCTTCCTGTCAAAGTGTCAGGCCTTGTCTTTCCCCCATGAATGATAATGATGATACTCAGTGTTTGTTTTACTGTTTCCCTTCACTTTTTGTCTTCTCTGTTTGTCTCATCTTTATGCTCTTTTTTATTTGCCTTCTTGTTTTTGTTTTCAATTAATAAAATGGAAATTATTAAAAAAAAAAAAAAACTTTCCATGTGTTGGGGTTCCGTGTGTTGGCTGTTCAAACATGCATATATAGAAAATATCTAAAATGTTTTGTGTGGTTTTAGACAGATTTTCTCCCATGATTTCTTTACAGTATTAAAAGATAAACTTTTAACTTTAGCAAAGAAATGCCATAACATATTGCAGTGCAAAATACTTCATGCCTTTAGAGATGCATTGTTCTGTTTAAATGTTCTCTGACTAGTGTTGTGAACAATCCAACTGCAGTTTTGACATGAAAGGGAATTTCTATAGCATCATCAAGTAACATCATTTAAGCATCTTCCTCCCCGTCCTGGGGCCAAAGAGGGAATGAATGGCCACCCCCACCCAGCCATCTCGGTAGTCTAGCTGTCCCCAGTCCTCAGACGTGGGGGGTTGGGTGGTGACATGGATGTGGTACAAGGGGAGCCGGGCACTGCCCCAGGTCCTGGCCATGCTCAGTGATGTCTTACTGCTCACTGAGATCTCCAACATTGCATTAGCTACAGTCTGGTAACTCCTGCGCGCTTCTGTCCCTAGCTACACCACAGAAGGTCTCTGGTGTTTCAAGATCACTCCACGCTGGTATTTGTGTCTGAGGAGACAAAGTGAAGCAATGTATTAAAAGGATTTCTCCATGTGTGCCTCATTCTTACAGATGGTGCTTTAGCTTTTGAAAAAAAAACAATGTCGACCAGCATCCGGCAGACAATCAAGTCTAGAATGAAATCCACAATTACAAAACCAGGCCCAAAGGATTAAAGAGCAAAAAATATCAGGGCCACGCCACACATCCCCTGGGCCACGCTCCTTGCCAGTCTGTGTCTGACCTCCACCATTTAGCCCTTGGAGAGGGTCAGACTCGGGTCATTTTCTCTGCCTGTGCCACAGCTGCCAAATGGCATTAGCCCTGCCTCATGCAGCTTAAGTAAAACCCTACTACCAGTTTTTTGCAAAGAGGATCAACATGTATTTCAAAGCTTGGAAAAGTGGTGGATTGCTGCAGAATAGGAAGGATTTCTTCTTTGAATTTCACTTTTTTTTATCTTATCATCTCAAACACCTTATGGCTTCAGACTTTCTGGTGCGGATTCTTTAGGCTATCCATATGTCAGAGTTTTTATGATATTGCTTGCTATATTATATCTAAATATGAATCAGAAGTTGAACATGAATATATGTGTGAGGGCTGAAAATTGATTCATTTGAAAATTAAAAGAACATATTTAGCTGAATGTCCCATAACAATAGTAGGCCACTAATTCAAATGGGATGTTTGAATGAATGTGCAACAACACGGCCCCAAAAGCGCTTTACTGCTTAGATCAGATACTGGTGCCGGTGCTCTTTTGAACACCTTGCCTTTTAAGCAAATGAGATAGCCCTTTTATGTAACGCACAGAGACAACAGTGCAATATTCTGTTTATCTGAGGCCTCATGCCAGGTAATGTGATGTCACATCTGGGATGAGATCGTTGCCATGTAATGTCACGTGTGACAGCTGGTCCTACAGGTCGACTAAGGTAACCAAATTCACATCCAGAGCTTAAAGTGTGTTTATATTATTATATCACACGAAGTCACATGCGCCAACATCAATATAGGCTTTAGGCTAGGCTACTGCTACAGGCGTAGTCATTCACAATTAAACGTGTTGCTTTAAAAACACAGTTGCCCACGATAGAGGCAACCCAAAAATATTAGCCTTTTGTAAAACAAAGTAGCCTATATGCTAATTATATAATTATTCGTTTTGCAAGTTTGTCTCAAGATGACCATAACTTGCTACAATTACATCATGATCGAACAAAAAGTATCCCAAGTAGGCTATTCGCATCTGGAAGGTTGCAAATTGTCCAGGCTCCAAGTCCTTCTAGGCTCACTGCCTACACTGCGGCTGCGACATTGGCCTCCATAGGCTGGGGCAGATTGCCTCCTGTAGGATTATCAGTGTAATTACATTTCAATCCACTTCCTTCCTGAGCCAAACCTGTTTTTAAAATTCTCAAGACAAAATATGGCAATGAGTTTTTAGCATAATTCTCCATTTTACCCGTTGTCAAGGATGAGTGAATAGGCCTAGGCCTACGTTCGCCAAACAATTTTTACACTCTTATTTAAAACATTTAGGTATACCTTCTTTATGCAAGCCGTTATGCCTAAGTAGCCTGCCATTTGTCACTGTTCTGGCATGGCCAACCTGTGCTTCCTTGATAGCCATTCCTTGTTTAGGCTACTTCAATTATTTTTCTGTTCTTTTTCAAATCAGTTCCCACCACATTCTTAAAACGAATGTGTTGAAAACAACACGACTTGCGTTGTTTTTAACAGATCTCTGTGTCCAGATAGGGACAACACATTCATGGCCTCCTATTTAATGCTTCATGTGGGTGTGTTTTTGTCATCTTGCTGTGCTGCATTATGAAAAAGAGCTAAAGTAAATAGTTCCTTTAAATAAACAGAAGAGAATACAATAGCAGAGCAAAGGTTCACTAAAGATGTAAATACCATTAAATCAAATGTGCAATATAAATCATCCAAATAACAGGAAATGCTTTCTCTGCGGAAAAAATCTAATGAAAATTCCCATTATCAGTAACTATAGAGAGGGCAGAGTGTGTGAAGTCAACCAGAGTTGAATGCATTTTCATCTCTAATTGCTTAAGACCTGTGCCAGCATTGTGGAATTGCTAAACCATGAATTACAACTTCTATGCATGCTAATTAAGCAAGCCTTTTCAAGTTCACCTGCAGTATTAGATAAACCTTTCAGGCTCCATGTAGCCATATAGGACCATATAGCACAAATCACTGGTTAACTAAATTCAACTTCTTTCCCAGTGGTCACATCTTCAACAAGTTTTCTCCTTCTGGTCAGTTTTGTTGATGTTTAAAGGTGCCATGTGTAAGAATTGAGGTAAAAATATCCAAAAAATGAGCTACACGCATCAAAAGAAGGAGAAGAAATAAGGGCGATGATGTCATTAAAAAAATGACAAGGTATAGTGCTGCAGATATATCAACCTGAATTAGCATGCTAAATTACTAGCCACAGCCCGACAGGTGTCATAATACCAGTTTCGGCCATGGGAGGCAGTATGCGGGCAACATAACCGCCAGCCAAACTGCAAGACACATTTCCCGGTTGTTACTCTAGGGTAGACCATCTTACTTTCTGGAGGTATACTGCCCCCATTTTTTATGAAATGTGAAATGAAATAATTTTTCGGCAGACATTACACATGGCACCTTTAAACCACCTAAAGTCATTACTTAAAAAGCTTGCTTGTGCCAGTATCACTTTACCCTCCATGAGACCGCTCACCCTCCACGGTAGGCCATGTTTTGTTTCTGCTCTGCACCCTTTCACACCACCAGGGTCTGATCAAGGTTATCCCATTGTTCAACCCCAATGTATCAGTTCAGACCATACCAGATTAGAACATGGGTCACAATCCATAATGCATCAACGGTTGTGTAGACAGTGGTGTAGATGGAACACTGTAACAGAGCATGAGGACAGCAAACTGTAGATCTCACATTTCCAAACGAACCACTTGTGGTGAGTAACCTGATTTGTGCTTTGTCATGTCAAAGTCTACACACACACACACACACACACACACACACACACATATTATTTAGTGGTCCTTCAATGTAGTACTGGCACAAACTCTCCCGTCTCTGCCTTCTTTCCATAACTTTTTTTTTCTGCATCATATTGCACATGACTTTACATTAATGTGCATTGAGCAACTCTGGACACCTGTGATATGTAACATTATTGGGTTAGTAGAGCTTGTGTAAAATTGTCTGTACTGTATGCACCATATGTAACCCATTATCCAGGTCAATGGTTGAGTTGCATCATACTTAGCAACGTGAATTTTATGAGGCAGGCATATGTCATCAGCTGCCCTGTGCATTCTGCTTTTTCTGCATGGGGAAGGATAGTCTCCATTAGAGTGATGTGGATAGTCTCCATGGGGAAGGATAGTCTCCATTAGTGTGATGTGTGAGTCCTGGACCTATGCCAAAACTGTGTACGAAACTAACTGTGCTGTGAAGATATACTGTAAGATCAAATTGCTCAAATGAATTTGGTTTTTGCAGAATTTCACTGATGCAATCATGCCTTCAGGTGGTCATGAAAGAATACACATAAGTATACTCTTTTGATCCCGTGAGGGAAATTTGGTCTCTGCATTTATCCCAATCCGTGAATTAGTGAAACACACACAGCACACAGTGTACACACAGTGAGGTGAAGCACACACTAATCCCGGTGCAGTGAGCTGCCTGCATCAACAGCGGCGCTCTGGGGAGCAGTGAGGGGTTAGGTGCCTTGCTCAAGGGCACTTCAGCCGTGCCTACTGGTCAGGGTTCGAAACAGCAACCCTCCGGTTACAGGTCCGAAGTGCTAACCAGTAGGCCACGGCTGCCCAAATGTATATAGGCCTAATAGATTAACATAATATAATATATAATATACATTAATAGATTATTATAATCGATTAATATAATATAATATAATATATAATAGACAACTTTAAAACCAATTAAAAGACAATTCTTATCAGCATAAAACATACAGTCAAATAGGAATGTTGGTTAAAGGCGCTCTGAGCGATGTGACGTGGTTTCTGTCACGTACAGCAAACATCACCTCACCATCCGCTAGCTGCCTGTGCCCTGAATACACTGTAAAAAATGTGGTCACTGTGGACAGCCCAGGCTCTAAAAACGGCAACAAAAACAACCTGGTCCAACCTGTACCATAAAAACATAACAAACTGTTCCAGCACGTGAAGGAGGGGGAGGGAGGGAGTAGCGAGCTAGCTCTCTGTTTGGTTTGAACGTAAACAGAAGTGACGTTACCCAACATCACTTGCGCGTTGTGTTTCCGCTAATTGATGAGACAGTTGGCCTAGGTCAAATGATCAGACAGACACATACACTCTTTTGATACTCATAAAAGATTTCTTTTGGGAAACAATGTCCTGTTTTGTATTTAATTCTTTAAAACTCAACAATTACGTTTATGACAATATATAGCCTATAAAATAGAAGTGCATTTCCTAATAGAACATGGAAGTAAAACATCTAAACACAGACAGAGAGGGTCTGAGTAATTCAACAATTATTTTTTTCCCACATATTTATTTCTGGCACTAGGGTGCATGAAAAGACCATCAGAAGGCATGCATTCATGTTCGGATTGCAGATGAGTTTATAGAAGGAGCGTTATGCCCTTTCCACAGCATATTATATCAATATTTCCTCAGTGTTATGGCAGTGTTAGGTATATGGCTTCTTCATTGCCTTTGTTCGCCCTTGTGCTAAAGTCATCTTCTGAAATTGGAAGTTAATGTTTTCATTGTCTTGCAAGAGATCGCCAATATGTCTGACATAGAGGTATCACTGCATGCCCTTTTCAGCTCTTTATCAGGGTGGGGCAGCTCTCAGGTGTTAGATTGAAGTGTGTGTGTGGGGTGTGCATGGCAGTGCACGGGCACTCTGCCATATCACTTATGCGTGTGTATGTGTGTGTGTGTGAGAGAGAGATAGACAGAGAAAGAGAGAGAGAGAGAGAGAGAGAGAGAGAGAGAGAGATTCATTGGGGTTGGGCCACTATGAGGAACTAAGAACAACAGTTCCAACCATCTCTCTCACACTCATTCAGTGACTCTCTCTCTCTCTCTCTCTTACACAAACACGTAAAACTCAGATCCACCCCTAGTTTGTTGAACAGATTGTCCATTAAGCCTGTTTGTCACTGTTGTTGAAAAGATAAAGTCAACAAATATTTTTGTACATGATTTAACCATTTGATATTTCGTTTTTTTTCTGGTGATAATTTTCCATTTCAGGGAACCATCAGTCTGGTAGCCCTTGTATTGTTGTATGTTTTATTATTTCCTTTGTGCTTTAAAACATTTAAGAACGAAACAGAAATAAAGGGTGCTCCTGATTTAAAATGCATTTGATACAAAATGTGTGTGTGTTGTCTGTATGCTACTGAGACCTTGAATTTCCCCTGGGGATCAATAAAATATCTATCTATCTATCTATCTATCTATCTATCTGAAAAACTGTATGTTGAATATAATATTGAAACTACTAAATATACTGTAAAATGTTTGCATACAGAATATACTGTATTATGTTTGCATACAGATGTTACTCCTTCATGTTTCTAAAGCCTGCAATCAAGCATGGCAGTGGGAGATGGCTTGGCTCAAACGAGAGTACAGTTGTTAGTCCTTTAGCAGATACTGCACATATGTATTGACACGTGTGCTTCTGTGTGCTTTCATGAGTAGTGCATGCTGACAAATATTCACACATTACTTTTTCCTTGAAATGCATATGTCTCAATATTAACAATTCTATCAATATATCACATGAAGTTATGCTCATGTAATCACATGACTACATACTGTACCTTCTTGACCACAATCTCCCTGATAAATTTCTCTCTCTCAGATCATCTCAGTCGCAAGTTTCCAGGTTGCTGAGGTTTCTATGGGATGTCAACTCTAAGCCTAAATGCTTTTGAGCTCCTCATCCTCTTCCTCCTCTGCCTTCTGGTCTCTGTGTTGATGGCTGCCTTACTGTTGGTATGGCCATAGCCATCTTAGTACGGGTGTGCATGTTTCTGATGGTGCTGCTCCTGACAATGGTTCACCCACTACGCTGCACTCTGAGCATCCTCATCCTATCGCTAGACACCCAATAGGGACGCAAGATCCTGATCTCCAAGGTGCTACTTGTGTTCCCAACAAGGTGTGTAATGTCAACTGGGTGGCATTCCTGATCAGATGCTCGTCCCACAGCCTAATCAACGACGTGCTCAATTCCAGCCAAATGACAGGCCAGGTCCTGTTTGGCATCAACGAATGGACGGCCAAAATGCCCGGCAGCAGCGGCAAGAGCCGCCTCGTCCTGATACAGAAAATTGATGTCCTCAGCATCTGGCATGAGATCTCCAACATGACCCACAACATGAAGGTCGAATTACAGTACATGACTTGCTCCACTTTGCCTCCTCTGTGCTGCAGAAGCTGACCAGTGCAGCCCTGGTGGTGAACGTGTTCGCGGAAAAAAATGGTCATCCTAGGCCCTACAGTTCTCAAGATATTCACAGAGAACTGTGTCTGCCCTACCCTCCTTTCGGGGGGTCCAGTCCAGCCGGGGGACTACAGATCAAAACGAAAAATGACGGTTCCATGCTATCCATGTGGGGGTACATGCCCACCAAGTTTTGTGTACCCCGGTCTTTCAGTGTCCCGGGAATCCTTGTTGGTGTACGTCACTAAATGTACACATAAATTATTTTATTGTAAGGCCCCCCATGAACAAAAGTACACAAAACTTGGCATGCATTCGGAGGGTGTCATAATGATCCTACACTTTTAATTTTGTGCAGTTTTGACCTTGTCAGCCAGAGATATTATGATGAAAACACCTAATCTTTTGCTTTTTAATTTTTAACTAGGTGGCGCTATACATGAAATAAGTGGTAATGGGATGGGTTGACATGCCCCCTTAAGACCAACATACAAAAAAGGTGGACCTCCTAGGCCCTACGGTTCTCGAGATATTCACAGAAAACTGTCTCCGGCCACCTACAGGCCAGTTGGTGTATAGTAACATAAATTAATTTATTGTGTGGCCCCCCATGAACGGAATTCCACGAAACTTGGTGTGCTTTCAGAGGGTGTCATAATGATCCTACACTTCCAATTTCGTGCAGTTTTGACTATGTTAGGTCACAGATACCTGCGATTACAACACCTCATTTTTACTTTTTTGTGTTTAACTAGGTGGCGCTATACATGAAATGAGTGGTTATGGAATGGGTTGACATGGCCCCTTGAGATCAACATACAAAAAAAAATGGTCCTCCTAAACCTTACGGTTCTCGAGATATTCACAGAAAACTGTGTCTGCCCTACCCTCCTTTCGGGGGGTGCAGTCCAGCGGGGGGGCTACAGATCAAAACGATGGTTCCATGCTATCCATATGAGGTTACATGCCCACCAAGTTTCGTCTACCCCGGTCTTTCAGTGTCCCGGGAATCCTTGACAGAAATTTGGACATGCGAAAAAGAAAAAAATCTGACTAAACCTATCGCTGCGCGGCAGTCATAATAAAAACATCTCTACATCTATTTATGTCTGAGATGTATCTGCCGAAGAATGAGTGCAGACAAGTCAGTGCATTTATTTCAGTTTTCTAGAAGCCACACCTGGGCTGAATCTGAAATGTCTATTTGCATGCGGCCTCTCTCCTCGGCCCTCCCGCTCGTGCCCCGGAAATCGTTCAAACTGATTTGTCTAATTGCAACCAGCAGAGGTGAGAACGAGGAGAGAGGAGAGACGTGGAAGGGCCGATACGCAAGGAAACACAAGAGCATCATATGCGGAAGCGTTTTTAGTCAGAATTGTGCGATCATTGGTGCAAGCTGCCCAGGTGAAAAGCAACAATAAATGAGTAGATGGACCAAGAAAATATTTTTATATGCTGGAATTATCATCAACTAGCCTACCATGCAAACTATAAAAAAAAGTTGATGCCTGTTTTGTTCATTCGTTATTTAAAGGTGCCATGTGTAATGTCTGCCGAAAAATTATTTCATACTCCACATTTCATAAAAAATGGGGGCAGTATACCTCCAGAAAGTAAGATGGTCTACCCTAGAGTAACAACTGGGAAACGTGTCTTGCAGTTTGGCTGGCGGTTATGTTGCCCGCATACTGCCTCCCATGGCCGAAACTGGTATTATGACACCTGTCGGGCTGTGGCTAGTAATTTAGCATGCTAATTCAGGTTGATATATCTGCACTATACCTTGTCATTTTTTTAATGACATCATCGCCCTTATTTCTTCTCATTCTTTTGATGCGTGTAGCTCATTTTTTGGATATTTTTACCTCAATTCTTACACATGGCACCTTTAAGTATTCATTAATGTTTCAAGAAATATCAAACATTACCTTATTATCAGGGTCAATTGAAAATACTCCATGTTCATATGATATTTTTAAGCTTTGGTAAGTTCAATCTCTGCAATTTGTGTGTAACAATGGTCTGTTTATTGTAGCCTAGAAGTGATGTTTCACCGCATCATCAGTAATTGACGTCTCTTAAAAGTGATGCGTGAGTGGGCAGGGCATCTCATTTCTCAGTCATATCTGTCTCTCCTTGATTCCTCCATCCTCCTTACATTCCATCCTTGTTTCCTTCACAAAATGAATTAGAAGGAGGGGTTAGGACAGGTGGAAGGGAGGAGGACAAATAGAGCATTGAGATGCACCCTGGTCCTGAACAGTTCCTGAACAACCACTTTAAAATGAAGAAACATTTCTCCATCTGAAGCAAGGACATTGCCCAGTGTTTCCCATACATTGACTTATTTGTGGCGGCCCACCACAATATCAACATTGACCACCACACAATGATTTTCCAGGTTGTACTAAATTGTGCTTAAATCTGGTTAGCATCATAACCACGCTGTGCTAATTTGTTAAAAACTGTTGTATTCAAGTTAATTCTGCAAACCAACCACCACAAATGGAATTCAGTTCTGTGGGAAACACTGTTGCCTGTTGCACTGATACCGCCCCATATTTGGTGTGAAGGTGTCGTGGAAAATTAACCACTTTCTCGAACCTCCAATCTCAATAAGCACTCTGATGTCAAAGGACCCGAAGGAGAACACCAAGACGAGAGATGCAGAAGACTGTTGATTCTTTATTTGCCGTCTTGCAGTGAAGATACAATTCTAACAGCGTCAGGACTGGAACGTCAGGCAAGAGAGCGATGGGTAACAGCTGCTTCCCCGATGAGATCTGATCTGAATATGCCTGCGCTCTACCTTTTATGCTTCTAGGGGCCTGGGAGATGTCTCTTTCTCCTAAGAACCCAGGCCCCTTTTTAGCCAATCAGAACCTTTCTCGAACTTGGGATATTGGTGGAAACTCCTCCTCATTTAGACATTAAAAATATGTATTGGCCAGGTTCTATGTGTAATTACTTGTTGCTAGGTAGGGCCTGTATTCGTTTTGGCTCTGTGAAGCACTGTCACCTAATTTTACTTCCTCTTTTTACCTGCCTTGACATTTCAATCTTACAACTTCCAGACAGTCCAGTCTTATGACTTAGTCTCATAATTTTTCAGCAAATGTTGCATGACATTGTACAAACAGTATTACATCAATTTTCTGGTAAATCAAATCAGCATACATACACATGTATATGATCAAATAAAATCACCACACATTGCACAAACAGTATTACATCAATTTTCTGGTAAATCAATCAGTATACATACACATGTATTTATGATCAAATAAAATCAGCAGAATGCACTTAGCCAGGTTATATTGTGTAATTACTTGTTGCTAGGTAGGGCCTGTTTTCGTTTTGGCTCTGTGTGTCTCTTTCACCTAATTCTACTTCCTTTTTTTACCTGCCTTGACATTTCAATCTTATGACTTAGTTTCATGATTTCCAGACAGTCCTGCCTTTTCAATCTTGAGATATTGGTGGAAACTCCCCCTCATTTAGACATTAAAAATATGTATTGGCCAGGTTCTATGTGTAATTACTTGTTGCTACAGTAGGTAGGGCCTGTATTCGTTTTGGCTCTGTGAAGCACTGTCACCTAATTTTACTTCCTCTTTTTACCTGCCTTGACATTTCAATCTTACAACTTCCAGACAGTCCAGTCTTATGACTTAGTCTCATAATTTTTCAGCAAATGTTGCATGACATTGTACAAACAGTATTACATCAATTTTCTGGTAAATCAAATCAGCATACACACACATGTATATGATCAAATAAAATCACCACAAAGGTTTAGCGGCAGCTGTGGTGAGTAGTGCTGTATGACATGATTGCATGAAAACATCACGGGCAACATCAAGATAGATGATGGAGAAGAGATCAATGCAACGATATAGGAATTGTGTGAAATTCTTAATGGACAAGCTGTGTAAAAGGCAAATAAATGAATATTAACATTTCAGTGAGACATTGAACAAAATTGCTGATGTGGATTGGGTTATATAGAAATTCTATGATAGAAATAGCTACATAAAGGTAGTATATGTATTAAGGAAATAAACATGCATGCCCCCCTCTCTCCCTCACCCATGTACACACACACACACATACACATTTGTTATCAGTGTTTTTGGTTAAATGTAAAATTAATGTAGAATTAGCCTAAAATATGTATTCCCCCACATACAATCTGCCGACCCCCAGGTTATGGACCACTGGCTATACATACATAGCTCAATAGCAATAGTGCAATGTGTTAAGGCCTGTTATGTTTCTAAATAGGCCTATCCACAATGACAAGTTGAAAAATGTAACAAGCCAAACAACATTATCATCCTGTTAAAAATGGTGAATGAAAACAATAGCATTTTGTTATGGTGACATAATGATCATAATGATGGTGACATGTATTGCAATGACATGTTGGTATCTGGGGTGGATAATACATTTAGATGACATGTGGTGACTACTGAGGGATATTGTGTAGGGATGGTATTGAGTTGAAGTAAATTAAATCAAAATCTCACAAATTAAAATATAGTTTTTCTGTAGAGGTGTAAACAGTAGGCTACCCAATGTAGGGTTTATTGTAGATTACACCTACAATAAACCCTAGGTTTATTGTAGGTGTAATCTACACAGCCTAATGACCAGGAGACTGAAAGACCACATCTGAGCCTTCTCTATTTTTTCTGTCATTTACATTTAGGCTGTCTGACATTTCTTTGAACTGCTAATTTTAGTGTTATGTGATAAGAACCATATCATATAACAAACATCTGATTAGAAAAACTGTTGAAATCCACAATTTTAAACATTGCTACCATATATATCTGTATTTGTACCATGTTACACTTCAAGCTGATTCCCAGGATTAGGACTTCAATGCCCCACGAGCGCCTTAACAAGCGAGAATCACAGTAAAAGAAACACTTAACTTTGTACAAGCGAGACCACGTGACATCAACCCTAGGCCTGCTGTCTGTTTTCAGTAGACGGAGAGAGAGGAAGCAACATGGCGGCCATGAGCGACCCGAAGCGGGACGCCGGCCGTTCGTTCTGAGCTTTCTGCCGTTACCCGAGTCCGGGGCTCAGTGGGACTTTTGCTACGGATTATACTGAACTTCAGCTTTCTGGCAGTGCCCAAAATCCGGGGTTTCGTCTGAGATAATTGCACGCAAAAACGGATCTAGAAAATAATAGATTTTATATATAATGAGGGGGAGAAGAGGCAGGCCGCCCAAAACCCAACTGATGCAGGAGCCCTCCTCTGGACCTGTGCGGGGTCTCAGACCCAGACGTGGGTTAAGGGCAAAGGGTAGAGGTACTGATGAGGTCGATTTTGAGATTCCCAAGAGAGGAAATTACCATTCAACCAGGGGCAGGAGGAGAGTGGGATCAACCACGGTATCAAGGGGTAGAGGAAGGGGCAGAGGTGGTGGCAGAGGCAGGGGAAGAGGGAGAGGTAAGCGATCTGCTGCTAGTAGTCTGATAGTGTATGATGACCATGAAAGTGACGATGAAGATGCCGAAAGTCTGAGATCAGATGAAGAAGAATACGTCGACGAAGAGCCTATAACAGACGAAGAAGAGGAGGCCATCGATGATGAGTCGGACTACCCTGAGGAAATACCCGAGGAGGACGACGATGATGCTAGCTACTGTACCGAAAGCAGCAGCCACGGTAGTGCACAAGGTAAAACAACTTGCCAAATTAAACTCACCAGCAACATGACCCAGGTGGCTCTCTGAAGCAGTGCCTGACCTCTCTCCTATAGTCTGGATAATTTACGTGAATGAACTGTCCTTGGTATTTGTAAGAATATGCAGGAAGCTACTCTCAAAATGGAGTATGCAGTAAAGAACAGGCCTCGAATGCTTGTTAGCTGGTGAGGCAAGCGGCTGGCAATTGTATGCATAGTCGTGTGGTCGTTTACAGCTATAGTTAATCGTATTCCTATACTGAAAACCCTTTCACATCCATCCCACTGTCATATTTAACACATGTAGGATGCTTGCTAATGCACTTTTATTGTTCTGTGTTGCTATTGTAGCTAGCTACCGCTAATATTTGTTAACATCGAATCGGCCAACTAGCCATCTTGTTAGCTCACTCGAGATCTGTGATAACATGATCACCCTGGCTAGCCATTTCTTTTCCATGAATTATTTTAGCTCTTTATTTAAGCACAATTTCCTTCAATCTTTCTAGTACTCATTATTATTTATGAGCAAGGTAGACTGACCCACCTTGACCTGCAGAACAGCTGAACTACAGTAGTAGCTACGTGGTCAGCTACTGTCAATATCTGGTAGTGTAGCTGGGGATCAGAAGTTTGTGGTCTGAACATGTTCTGGCCAGCAATGGAACCTTGGCATGCATTTTATTCACTAAAAGTAAACATACTAACACTTTCGGGTGATGGTCATTTAATAGTTTGTAATGTATAAATGCTGCTTTGAATATGAAAGACATCTCCACACACAATAGTCACATGGTCGTAGATGAGGCGCTGTGCTAGCTACTTCATTAGCAAAGCCCAAGAAGTGACAGCAGACCATGTGGCTCATTGTTTTGAAAGTGAGCGTCAGTAGTAGTGTTGCAGAAAAAAATGGCCAGGCTATGTTACAAAGTTACTTAACTATGTTACTATGTTGCAAAGTTATTGGTTGGTGATCATTATAATGATTTGCAAATAGTTTGTTAAAGATTCAGTTTACATTAAGACATTTGTTGGTTTTCTTAGAATAGGTTACATCAATGTGTAATACATCAGTGTGTGAGAATAAATAACTTATCCTTAATAAATAATATAATCTTTCATTATAATGACTATCACATTCCTTGAGCATGAGCAATTTGAATTAGTTTTTTTTGTGGAACATATTTGTTCTGGCTTAATGCTTTATCACTTTTGTTTACAAAGAATCTTTATTTGGCTAGAGTCCACAGTTAAATGAATTCCAAGGAAAATAGGAATATTGTGGACATGAAGATGCGTTTCTGTGTGTACATTTAGGAATATAGCATCAGATGAGAGGTATGATATAGCCTAGAGTTACTCTCTATGGGTGTTGTTGTTGTTGTGGATGTCTTCCTATCTCACTGACTCGCTCCTTCTCTCAGGCCGTAGGAAGACGCGGGTGGTGCGCCCTCGCTCTCCCGTCTTCGAGGAAGTGGAGATCCCTGCTTTGGAGCTGCCCAGATCCTCGGAGGACCTCCTCATCCCGGCCGAGCAGCTGCTCAATGCGGCGGCCATCTACGAGGTGCTGCGCAACTTCAGCACCGTTCTACGCCTCTCGCCATTCCGCTTCGAGGACTTCTGCGCCGCGCTGGCCGGCCAGGAGCAGTGCACGCTTGTTGCCGAGACACACGTCTCCCTGCTCAAGGCCATCCTGCGCGAGGAGGACTCGTCCAACACCACCTTCGGCCCGGCCGACCTCAAGGACAGTGTCAACTCCACGCTCTACTTCATCGACGGCATGACGTGGCCCGAAGTGGTGCGCGCCTACTGTGAGAGCGACCCTGAGTACCGGCCGGCGCTGCGCTACCAGCAGGCCGAGGGCTACCCCTTCGAGCCGCTCGAGTCCAAGGTGAAGGTGCTCCAGTTCCTGGTGGACCAGTTCCTGACCACCAACCTGGCGCGCGAGGAGCTATTGTCGGAGGGCACGGTGCAGTACGATGACCACTGCCGCGTGTGCCACCGGCTGGGCGACCTGCTCTGCTGCGAGACCTGCTCGGCCGTCTACCACCTGGAGTGCGTCAAGCCGCCACTGGAGGAGGTGCCCGAGGACGAGTGGCAGTGCGAGGTGTGCGTGGCGCACAAGGTGCCCGGCGTCAGCGACTGCATCACCGAGGTGCAGAATAGCCGGCCGTACATTCGCCAGGAGCCCATTGGCTACGACCGGCACAGTAGGAAATACTGGTTCCTCAACCGCAGGATCATTATGTGAGTATAGCTCGGACGAAGTCTCTTTCTTTCACCACTCTTTTGCCCTGCCATTGATTTCTGTGTGTTCATTGTTTCTTTCGCATGAACACCTGCCACAGGAAACTGAGGCTACATTTATACGATGACGATGAAAAGAGAAGACGCAGAAGTGGCGTCTCGTCTTCATTTTTTTATTCGCGTTTAGACGAGCATTCTCAGGGGGAAATCTTTGTTTATATGAAGACGCAAGAGTATGTGATATTCGATTGGATATGCATTCCAGACCGCTGGGTGGTGGTGTGATAGAACCCCGGTATGTCCGCGAGCATGCGCGGAAATGTAATTTCCTGTTTCCCATGTCAACACAACAACCATGGCGGCTCTGAAGAAAAACTTCGTGTGGACTGACGAGGAGGTCGAACTACTCCTCCATTCAACGCTGACATACAAAACTAATAAGCTGCATCAAGGAGTCGATTGGGAGTCATGCCAAACAAAAAATTCGGACATTAGAGCAGTTTGAAGATCTGTGGGATCGATATAGTCAGACATGTTTGTTTACTTTTACAGGCTCGTGCATGGGTGTGACATAATATATAGGGTTCGGCGTCACGACTTTATAATTTGACAGTTTAGCCGTTTAGACGGAGACGCAACCCGGGTCTTCTTCAAAACTCTACACTCTGGAAGGAGTCTTCAGATTTTTGCGTCTTCAAGCCCCGATGGCGGGGTCGCCGTGTAAACGAAAGGCACTTATGATAAAATATTTTGTCGTCTTCCTTCGCAATCGTTCTCGTATAAACGGCCCCTGAGTCTGTCAGTGCAGTAGCAGTTTGCAGTCGCTGTTTTTGGCCACCAGACCCACCTTTAATCTCTCTCATTAAAAAGACTAAATGTTAGTGTCACACGCTTTTTGTTTGTGCTTTGAAGTAAGCCTGCAGATAAGGCCTATGATGTAGTACAAGAGACTGTTAAATTTGCTGGTTGCTTAACCCTGACACTTTCTTATTAGAAATGGCTGTTTGGGAAAGATTTAGCCATGTGTGTGGTGGGTGTTTGTGTGAGGGGTTTATCTCAGCTGATGTTTTATGTTGATGAGGGACTATGCCCAGTTGAAATGGACCGGATGTAGATTACAGTGGAGGCGCAGGTGCTGTGAGCTGTTGCTTTCTAGTTGATTCTGGTTTTGATTCTCAGCCATGTGGCATGATGACCGCATGTGTCGGTTGGAGCAGAACACATGCCAGGATTTCCTCTGTAACCCCATGTCTCTCTGCTGCTTTAGCCTAACACTGCAATAGCTGGTGTATTTTAAATAGTATATGAATGCCAGTAAATGTAGATGTGCCTAACTACCCTACATAAACATACAAATACTAACAGATGCCAATACTATTGCCATGTTACTAACACAACACAAATTAGAGATGGTTTTCTCTTGAAACAAATATCTTAGGTGTGGAAAATGTTTGGCTACTACACTGACCAAAAACAGTGCAATAATAACAGCCTTCCTTTTCATACTTCAGTGAGGAAGACGGAGAACATGACGACAAAAAGATCTGGTACTACAGCACAAAGGTCCAGCTGGCCGAACTCATCGACGTGCTGGACAGAGAGTACTGGGAGAGCGACCTGTGCTCCGTGCTAGACGAGCTGAGGGAGGAGATCCACAGCCACATGGCTATCACAGAGGAGCTCACCAACAAGGCCCGGAACAACAACCGCTCCTACCTGGAGGCTGCCAACGGTGAGTGTCGGATGGAGTGTGTGCGATTTTGTTTGAGAAATATGGTGCTACTTGACAAACCTTAAAAAGCCTTGATATAGACAAGCAGGATGTTCTGCAATGGCAAGGTAACCTCTTAAATTCAATTTCGTAGTTCACAGGTCAAGTGTCTGATGAATCTGGTCTGACTCGTGTGGCCATCCCTTTCTTTTGATTCTTTCATGTAGAGGTACTTGGCCATAGTGATATTTTACTAGCTTGGTCTCTTATTCCAAGTAGTGTGGGTGTCTGCACGAGTTATTAACCTACACATTTTCCTTTTGAGATACTGTAAGATAAGGTGTCAATGTTGCAAAGGTGGATTTAGGGTTGAAAGAGTAATCGCAATTTGAACTCAATTTAAAGCAATCAGCAAATTGCAAAGACTGCAATTAGTTTGGGTCCATGATATCACTTATGCTTGTTGAATTCATGTTCTTGTGTGACAGTCATGCTTATCAATCCGAGCCACTGTGCTTTGCATGCTGCTAACTAATTTGATGTTATTTGGAAGTCATTTGTTTATTTTCATTTTCATCTTTGGATTAGTAGATAAAGCAGTTAATATTCTATCTTAATGGGTAATGCATTATTACATGTTTTATATGTATTATAAGTCTTGAACTGAAGCTTGATTTAAAATCACAATTGCATATCTGTAGCAAATTGATATTTTCTCCAAATTGTCCAGCCCTGCGAGGATTCCTTCTTGACTTTCGCGTCATACTTTTGTGAGACTTGAAAATGGAATGTGTTTGGGACTTGTGGTCTGAACTTTTTTCCAGAAAGAAAGCTGTAGGAATCCCATCTTAAATGTGTTTATCCCACATTGCCATGTGGTAAATGGTTTACAGTTTGTTTGTCTGTCTTCTGAAGATCTGATCATCTTGGTTTGGTTAAATCACAACAGTGTGGCTGCACTGCTAATGAATGACTATAATGTACTGTGTAAATACGGTTGGGTTTAAACAGCCATTAGGGAATTCTTGTTAAGACCACGTCCTTTTCCCTTCTCCATCTACAGACGAGATCATGGAGCGTCGGAAGACCAAGGAGGAAGCAGAGCTGGAGGAGGTGAAGCGTTGTGCGACCGAGGAGGCTGAGAAGGCTCGGCAGGGGTCAGAGGTCGGGGACGCCTCCGCTGATGGTGCAGACAGGGAACAGGACAAGACTGTTTGTGGCATGGACCAGCAGACCTCTGGAGAGCCCACCTCTGGTAAGACTACATTACAGTACGTGTAGATCTTCGAATAGCTCTCAGGTATTTGGGGGCTGAAAAAAGGCCACATCAGTTTGAAAATTACTCCTCAGAAAACTGTCACAGCAAATGTGACCAATTAAAATAATTTAAAGAGGTCTTGATTTAGCATCTATCAATAATATTAAAGGGACACCAGGCAACGTTTTCGTGTTAATTAATCTTCGTAAGTCGGTATATGGTTAAATGACTCATTACAGGGCGAATGAAGACTCTCTCGCCCGCCCCTACAGCCTGTAGGAAGAATATCCCGCTTGCAAGTTCGGTGTATCCTACCCGCCGACCTTCAGTCTCACAAAGTCTCAGACATCGCAAGAAGCAGGATCAGTTTACATCCTGCATCCCCAGCACAGAGGCAGGATAACAAAACACTAGCAATTGTTGCAAACATGTGTATAATGGCAGAGCCGGCGAGGAAGCAGCGAAAACCCTTGATGGAAGATGCAAAGAAAAGGAAAAGAGCTTCAGACCGAGCGAGGGTTCGCACACGTATCGACATGTACAGACGCTAGGGGGAGCTTCGTAGAGAAAAAGCATCAGGCTTGCCTGGTGTCCCTTTAATACCATTCTAAGTATATGTTTCTATACTGGTGAATGTATACATTATTTAATTACATTACATTTACATTTATTCATTTAGCAGACACTGTAGTCCAACGTGACTTACATATGTCAACTATATTACAATACAAGGGATTATACATTGTCCCCGGAGCAACTTGGGGTTAAGTGCCTTGCTCAAGGGCACAACGGTGGAAGCCGGGAATTGAACCCACAACTTCAGGCTACTGCACGCTATCTCAGCTCCTTAACCACTACACTACCTAATTATTTAATTTAATTATTTAATAATCAGACTATGTCATTAGATGTAGATTCCGCAACATTTAGAGCTTGAAATTTGGGTCATTAATAAGAATCTTCCAGTTGCAGGTACTCTGGCCTTAGATTTTGAAATCAATGCCTCTCAGTGCAGAGTTAGGACTAAAAAGCCCTTCAGAATGAATGGTGTTGAACATAATTATTTTAGTTAAGGGCTGAAACAGCAGAGTGTGTGATCACTGCCGTGTGTGTGTGCGCTAAGGTGCCTCTTATGCCTTGTGCTGTAGCTGAAGCTCCCTCTACTGGAGTGGATGATAGCAGTCCCAGCGCTAGTAGTGCTTTTGACCAGCCTAAACCCACTTCTCCAGTGGCTCCGAACTCCACCTCCACCTCCACCAAATCCGTTTCCACCGGTCCTGAAAAAGGGGCACAAGATGGCCCCTCTCAGGCAGAGGAGACTGGAAACGATGGGTCGGCCAGTACAGACGCAGACAAGGAACCGGCAGGTACAGCTGACAGCCCCCTCCTGCCATGGCCATCTTTTGTCCTGCCAGTGATGGTGTGACCATGCATGTCTGCACCCCCACCCCCCTTATATCTTCCTTTACCCCACCCCCCACCCCATGAAGGCAGATGTGGGTGAGGTTGTGCGTCTGCATTAGGCAACTCCTGCTGCTACAGTGTTCGTTTGCCATTGCTCTTACTGGTGTTGGCCATCTTGTGTTTTTGGCAGAGATGCTCTTTTGGCTTCATGCTTCTAAGAAATGAGCACAACCAGGTTTCTTTTTTGCATTGTTCACCTTGGCTGGGGCCTTTTCAGTTTGCAGTTTATATATTTGATCAGACAGCATTTTCTGTTTTAGAACCAGCAGTGCTTCGCATGCAGTCATATAGACAATAAAGTATCTATCTATATCTATCTATCTATCTATCTATCTATATTATTGGTGCACTCAGTTAGTTAGAGGCTGCTTTTCTTTGTCACAGACATGGAAACTCTTTGAGAATATAATTTTGCAACCTGAACTCTATATCAACATTCCTCACAGTTGTGTAGCACAACCAAGGATTCTATGTTTCAGCATTCTCCTCACTGCTAACACAAAACATCTCCATACAGTGTATTAAAGCCATGTGACAGTACACACACTTTTTAAAGCTAAATATAAAAAGACCTTTTTAAATAAAGCTAAATATATCCTGTATCTATAGTCTTTCCAAATCATTTTCAACCACAGCCACCGTCATGTTTTAATATAAATTCAAACACACATACTAACATGTAGACTCAACTCACATTCACATTTTAAAAATCTGGCACAAAAGTAGTGACACTCGCTTTGCTGCCAGCAGTCCCTGGCTCTCTCCACTCCTCCCTCTCAGTCTGTCGTGCCTGGGCTTTTCTCCTCCTGTGCTTTGGGGAACAGCAGCCTCTCTGTTCTTGTGTTTTGCCATTGAGAGCATGTCTGGCACAATAGAAGATCTTACTGCAGTAAGCTTGTGTTTGGTTTAGCAGAAATAAAGCCTTGTTCATCTTCGGGAATGAATGCCATATTCCATTGCAAGTTATTGTCTTTTTTTTTTGGCTGATTACAATGAATTGCCGGTAGTAATTTGTCTCTTATTGTTGTTAACACAGCTCGATTTCATTTTGAGTTAAGAATTTCAATGATCCTGAACTTCCTGTATTACATTTAATTTTCTTCATTCAGGAAAAGCGTCTTTCTTGCATGTTTTTGTAGATTGTTGGTAATTTTTGTCCTCCTGTGGGGTCACTGATGTGAATCTGATTTCAGTAAATCACCACTCTGTGTCTCCTTCAGATAAGTCCTCAGAGAAAGCATCTCTTGGGGAGGAGAGTGCCGCCCTGCAGTCTGTTGATGAGAATAGCTGCAGCAGCCATGTGTCTGCTTCAGACCCTCCCAGGGGGCCAGAAGAACCTGACCTGGCTGACCGCTCCTCTCGCTCCTCCTTCACCAGCCTTGACGACCAAGGTAACTTTATTTACATAGACTGAAGTTAGCCTTGAACCCTCATCTTGCCCTTTGGTACCACTTACTTCTGAGATCGATGTGCAGAGACTGAACTGTCCATTGTCCCAGGAGAAGGCAAGGCGAATGGAGAGTCTGGGAAGGGTGGCTCTGCCACACGCATAGTGACCCGCCTGCGGAACCCTGACAGTAAGCTGAGCCAGCTCAAGAGTCAACTGGGCCCTACAGACGGCACCAAAACATCCAAAGAGGTGGGTAATGCAGCCTGTAGAAAGAAGTACTTTCACAGTATTTTAATTATCTTACTAGTGAAGCGCCATCTTTGATTGGCCATCACTCACCTCATTTACATCAATAATATGACTGGCTGAAGAGGATGCAGTATGGAACACATAAAAAGCAGAACAATCTGCGTGTGAAATTGTCAGAGGTTCCTCTGTCAATCTAAAGACTGAATCAAATTAAGGACTGCATCCACAAGTGAGATTGTGTTTTCTCCCCTCAGTTTCCTGCATTCGGAGAGGGATCTCGTTTTGGCAGTGTCAGAAAAGACTTGATGCCAAAGGGCAACCTCAACACCTTCTTCAAGCTGGGTCAGGAGGGCAAGTACCGTGTCTACCAGAACCAGTACAGCACCAACACCGTAGCTCTCAATAAGCACCAGCACCGTGAGGACCATGACAAGCGGCGGCACTTATCACACAAGTTCTGCATGACGCCCGCCGGCGAGTTCAAGTGGAACGGCTCAGTTCATGGCTCCAGGGTGCTGACCGTCTCCACGCTGCGCCTTACCATCATCCAGCTGGAAACCAACATCCCTGCACCCTTCCTACACCCAAACTGGGCCTCGCACAGGTAAAGGTGGAGCCCATGGCTTCCCCTTGTATTCCTCATGAGCTAGTTTCCCGTATATGGATTAAGCCTAGCCCTGGACTAAAACAGAACTTCAATGGAGATTCCCATTGTAAAAAGCTTTTAGTCTAAGACTAGGCTTAATCCCTGACTGTTCAACTGGGCGGGGATCACATTAGCCAGCGGCAAGCGGCAGGTTTCCTATTGTTCTCTGTGGTTCGACAGCGGAACGGTGGCAACGCTGGCGTAACGCTAGCGTTGAACAAGCTGAGCGTTGAACTTGGTTCAACTTTCAAAGCGCAACGCGAGCGTTGACAAACCGTTTGTGTTGCTTAGGAACGAGACAAAACTTATTATGGTCTGAGCGTTGCGTTACGTTTGCCGCTACCTAATGTGATAGGGGCCTTAATGAACGTTTTATGCCGTTTTAAAATGCACATTTTTATTTGGTGATTTTGGTGTACAGTATTTAGTGTATATTTTGTTCAGAGCCGCCTTGGAATGAGAAGTTAAGTGGTTCAGAACTGTAGACTGAGAAGGTTGTTCCACAGCTTGATTTGTTGACCTATGCATTTGAAATCCATAGGACAAACTGGACTAAAGCAGTCCAGATGTGCAGCAAGGCCAGGGAGTTTGCTCTGGCGCTTGCCATCCTGGAGTGTGCCATCAAACCAGTTGTCATGCTGCCAGTGTGGAAGGATGCATTGGGCCACACACGGTGAGAAAATGTAGCTTGGCAACATTGCTTTGTAATCATTGAATTAACTCTTAAACTGAGATAGGACATCCAGGTAGTAAAAATATTCCCTGGGGCAATAATCATCATTTGGCTCAGTTCATGCAGAGGTAACAACATGGAAGGACATGTACTTTCTAAAAGTAGAATTGTGATTGGCTGGTGTGAAGGAAGGTCAAGGGTAATGAATTGGATGCTATCACACTCAGACTCCTGCTGTTCCCCCAGGGCCTCAAAGCCAAAACCATTTAAATGCTGATTGTACAACCCAAAGAGTCACTTTGCTCTTTTTATCATACACCTGCAGGTAAATTTGTGTCCTGTATTTAAAATCTATTTCCTTTCCTCAGGCTACATCGCATGACCTCCATGGAGCGTGAGGAGAAAGAGAAAATGAAGAAGAAGGAGAAGAAACTGGAGGATGAGGAGACCTTACAACAGGCCACCTGGGTCAAGTACACATTTCCCATCAAGCATCAGGTACACAAACCTTGGGTTTTTCTCTGAGGAGGAAATTGGCTATTCATGTGTGATGGGTAGCCATATTGATTGTGGTTTATAAGCAACAGTAGGGAATATTCCAAATACTGGTAGGCTACTTATAACCAAGCCTACTAACTGGACATCCCTGTTACAAAATGTGTAACAGAAATATCACTTCTACTGCCACATGAATTTAAACCGTGTTAAATTCTAAAATGCATCTAGCTAAAGACAGGAGGTTTTAGGGGAGAAAAAAAGACAACATACTAGCTAAGTTTGTGTAGCCTACCTAATTCCACAGTCAGTGTTTCTTCATTGTGTACAGTATGACTTCAGTATTTGACACTAATATAATGTTCAAATTATAACCTATATTTTTTAATTCATGGAAATGCACCAGATTGTGTGAGGATGAATCTTATCATTTCATATCGACAACAGACCAAAGCTTTGAATTGAATCACATCACAGCTAATTATGAAGTATTGAAATAAATAGAATTGTTGTCTTAAAGAATTCAATAATGAATTGTGATGAAACTTGTGATTTACATCTCTAGTGGGTATGTGGGTCTGGCTGTTTTGGAAATCCCAGGAGAAGTAAAATATAAGCAGGGAGATACTTAGGGCCAATCTCAATTCTCTTTTTTACCCCTTCCCCTTCCCCTATCCCTTCATCTTACCCCTAGCCCTTGTCCCTCGAAACCGAGTGGCAAGACATAGGGGTGAAAATATTTCCCTTGGAAATGAGATACCACTAGCCAACCATAAGGGAGAGCGGGATGATTGAAACACTTGAAGTAACGTAATTTACAGAGATCGTACCACACTAATATTTTGTCACCACCAACCTGTCTTCTGTCAAATAGGCTATCATTGCATTTTCAGCTCGGAATAAAACCGTTCAGGAATTATTTCAACAACCGCAAAACGTGCCTATGTTCGTTCGCAGCCTAACTCCTGGTCCGGGTGAATGAAACAGGGGGACAAGATAAACATGCAGTTTGCTATGTAAACATCCCACAACTCCTTCGATATTTTACAATAATATCCAAATGGTCGTTACTTGACACCAGAAGCAACCGCTACCTGTGCGAGGAGTCGGCAGCAGTAGGCCTATGCAGCATTCATATCAGACGAGCGATAAAAATTCAGCAAATTTAGCTGCTGTTGGACTTACATTTCTGACATGGTATGCTGCCAATTCGCGGGGTAGGCTATATCAGACATGGAAATATGTAAAATGTGAGACATTCGCGCAAGTAATGACGTGCTGTTAACATTCACAAAACAGCGATTTTTGAAAACTTCCTCATGAAGAACAGGACCTTCAATATATGGTCACAAGATTGAATGCAACATAAAACAATTACCATTTTAATTTTATAATCCTTATTAATGTCAACATTTCATGTCAATGAACCTCTCGGTGTGCTTGTTTTTCCGGTGTGAGCGATGTATGTTGGGTATTTCTCTTACCCCTCGGTTTCAAGTAAGCTCCCGATCTTGCTTGGTTTTAAGGGGTATCTACCCCTTGCCCTTATCCCTACCCCTCGATCGAAATGAGAATTGAGATAGCCCTTCGTCTCACGTGCACGCGCAAAACTAAGGGGAAAGGGGAAGGGGTAAAATAGAGAACTGAGATTGGCCCTTAATCTATGCTTCTCCTTTGTCTCAATGAATGCAAATAGTATCTCACATTAAATCAAGGCCACCTTAGACAGCCTAGACTGCTTAGTCTCTGCTTCACTGCTTAGGCTGCTCCTCTCTTCCTAACGACCCCTTCAGGTATGGAAGCAGAAAGGGGAGGAGTACAGAGTAACTGGCTATGGAGGCTGGAGCTGGATCAGCAAGACGCACGTCCATCGATTTGTGCCCAAGTTTCCTGGCAACACAAATGTCAATTATCGCAAAAATTTCCCCAGTGGTATGTGATCATTTAAAAAGAACAATTTGTTTAATATTCTCAATGTTAGTCATAGCTTATGACTAGGATAATAATTGATGTGTTTTTTGTTAGATAATAAAGACAAGCAGAAAGAAGAGAAAGACTTGGCAGCCTCAAACACGGACTCCGAAGTCCAGAAGACAGAAGTCTCACCTGAGAGTGCAGCAGAGAAGGATGAGGACCAAAAACCTACCCCTGAATCCCCTGCAGAAGATTCTTCAGTAGAGGAACAGACAAGAAAAGAGAACAACGAAGGGGAGCCACAGACCAAGGATCGAACAGAAGTACAGGAAGAGACTGGGGAGAAGGCCAACGGCCATGCAAAAGAAGAGGAAGCAGAGAAGATGGACGTGGACCCCAGTACACCTGACTCCTGCAGTAACAAAGAGAAAGGTATTGAATCTGGTGATGGTTAAAAAAAAATCCTCTAGATCACAAGACTAATTTTCAGTCGATGAACTGGTGTCTTTCCATAACTATAAATATAGGGATAGCATTATATGTAGTGTTATGTTGTTTATGTCTATGGTTCTGGTAGTAAGAAATCTTTTATCCTGTTCTTACAGACAAGATAAGCAGGACAGGCTCACCGGCTCCAGGTGAAGAGCATGCCGTGAAGGAGGAGCCAGAGGGGGAGGAAGTGCCCAATCCCAGCAGAGTGGGACCCTCGTTACCCTTCAACCATGACGTGGTGAACGTCAGTGAAGGATTCCAGTTGCGGACCGCCTACAAGAAGAAGGTGAAGACCTCCAAACTGGACGGGCTGCTGGAGAGACGTGTTCGGCAGTTCACCCTGGAGGAGAAGCAGAGACTTGAACGCCTTAAGATGAGTGAACTCGCTGGAAACAAATCTGTGAAGGAAACGTTAAGCAGTCAGGCAAACGTAAGGGTGTCATCAGGTGATACCATAAAGGCAGAAGAAGCAGTCAACACCAAAGAGCAAGAGAAATCCCTGCCAATTCAGGTGGAGGAGAAGGAATCTTTGAATGTAGAGACGGAGAAGGATCCTGTGGTCCAAAGGCTAGAATTTGACCAAGAAGAGGCGAAGGTAAAATCTGGAGTAGCAGCAGAACAGAAAGACAGTGAGAGTACTCCGGCTACTACTGGGGAAATTCAGACCCCATCAGAAACCAGTCAGACACAAATGAACTCTGGGTGTGTAAATGACAATGTTTCGATAGCCTCCACAGCTTCTGATGGTCATGGGAGCAATGATCAGAGCAATGGGAGATCAGAGAGGCCCAGTGAACTTAACGGGGGCTCCCAAGAAGCCCTCAACCCATCTCCCAGCCAGAATGTTACACCAAACTCCCTTATGGAGGCACCAAGCGTTAAGTCTGAAGGGACCGCGCAGATGGTGTTGGGAGAAAATGGTAATAAGCACACGGGTGAAGGTAATGAGCGCTGTGTGGTGAAAGATGAAGGAGAAAGTATGGATGTGCATGAAAGAGATTATGTTAGAACTGAGAACTCGGGGCTTTTGCAGGTCAACGGGAATGAGGCTCCTGTATTTCACAACAAAGCATCAACTCTGATGGACCTAGCTAGCAATGTGACTTCTAACGTAGAGCCCACCACTTTGGGAGGGGGGATTAATGCAAAGGACCCCCTAAAGCCTCTAACAAATGGAGATGCAGTAACTCTGGACTCACGGAAAGAGAACACTAACAGCCTGGAAAACAAAGCCGAGAGGACAGCCACTGAATTGGCCTCTGACTGCCCGATTCCTCAAAAGGTATCTCGTCTGGAGAATAATGTGGATGAGGCATCTGCTGACTCTACTGTAACATCTTCTGGTCTTGAAGGTCGCACAGAAACTCCAGATACGACCAAGATGGAGGTAGACGTCACCAAGCTAAAACAACTGGCACCCTCTCCGGTGACTTCCATGGAGGAGTCCAGCCTCAGCAGTGATGCTGCAGAGAATGGTGGCGGCAACAGCAGTGGCAGCAGCAACTCGGCGGAACGCAAAACAACGCTTACACAGGTCACCACAACAACCACCACCTCCAGCACCACAACGGTATCCACGGTGCAGATCGACGAGGTCACCAGTAGTAGCAGTGTACCGCCGGTACCTGAGCCGAAGGTCGAGGCCAGCAGCACCACATCCACTCTCACCACCACCACCACTGTTACCAAAGTCACAAACCCAGCCTCCGGAACAGTAGTCACAGATCAGAAGAAAGCCGTTGTCTCTGTGACCGTCACAAACACCAAGTCTGGTCCCTCAGGCTCATCTACGACCTCCATGACTGTGAGCAAAGAGTATTCCACCAGGGACCGAGTAAGGCTACTCAAGTTCTCGCGCTCAAAGAAGTCTCGTTCGGGAACAGCCTTACCTTCGTACCGCAAGTTTATTACCAAGAGTAGCAAGAAGAGCATTTTTGTTTTGCCCAATGATGATCTGAGAAAAATGGCTAGGCGAGGAGGTATTCGCGAGGTGCCCATCTTCAACTACAATGCCAAGCCTGCCCTAGATATCTGGCCTTACCCTTCTCCCAGGCCTACATTTAGCATTACCTGGAGGTTAGTATGAAATGCACATACCATACACACTTTGGTTCTGCTTAGTTAAAAAGGCCAAGGGTGTATTCATATTTGGCAAACTGTGGCAAATGTTCTAGGCGAGCATGTCTTCTCTGAAAAGTTCAATTTGAATCATTTTGCGTAAACATTCTATTTCCATGGCAACCCTTATTCCAACTTCCCTATATGTTCGCGTAGAACTAATTCCTCCAACTGTTTGTGAGTGTTTGCAAAGGTTTGCCGAGAACTCACGGTTTGCAAACGTTAACAAACATTCGTCTGTGTTTGTACGACTCAGGACTGTTTGTTCAACACTGTTGCTCTTTGTTCGGCTGCCTGGTGAAGGCTTAACAATTTGTATTTGTATTTTGCCATGTGCTGCTAAAGGCATAACACTATTGTTCTAGTCTATTGTTTGCTGTAGGTGAAATAATGTTGTTTATGGCAAAGTCACTGACCGGAGTTATGCAAATGGCTTAATGCAAAATGTATCTGTTTCAACACAATCTATGTCATGTAGTGCTGTTTGACCATACAGTAGCATGAATTTAATAAGAAGTACAACTGCTAATGTAGAGTGTTTGCCACAGGTATCGCTTGCAGACAGTGAGGTCCCTTGCAGGGGTCAGCCTCATGCTAAGGCTGCTGTGGGCTTGTCTGAGGTGGGACGACATGGGGGTAAAGCCAGCCCCTGCTGTGGGCACCACCCGCACGGGTGAGTGCATTCATCAGTCTGTGGTGGTGGTGATAATGTGTTGATGTGTTATTATTGCTGTGGTATTGAATTCACACAGGCCTACTATGGCTATATTTAGAAGGGAGGAGACCGAAGACAAATGGGGAAACTGCTTATTTCCTTCCTTTACTTCACAGAGACTTCAGACACTGAGATCACCACAACAGAGATCATCAAGCGTAGAGATGTGGGGCCTTATGGCATCCGCTCAGAGTACTGCATCCGCAAGATCATTTGTCCCATCGGGGTCCCAGACACACCTAAAGGTAGCATGAAAGAAAGGATGTGTTGTTGTTGTTGTTATTATTATTATTATGATTATTATTATTATTATTAATAAAAGTTTTTTTTTTCCTGCATCAGCACAGGCAGACTTGATATTGAATATAATCTTGCAGAATGAGCCCATGTTGAATATAAGTCATTAAGTCACATCTTATAAGCTGCATGGTTGTATTGTTTGCACTTGGCGTGTACATCAGTGTAAACCAGTGTAAATGCTATAAAATGCCACCCATGGAGACAATATTCACTCATTGAATGCCAAGCTGTTTTTGGGAGCTTTGTCCTAGAGTGCCAGCAATCTAGACCATTGTTGATGATTTTTGTACAGCCACAGTATATTCTGTGTTATAGCTATGAACACATACAATGGCTCTTTTGAAAGGTGAGACTTTAAGCTCTCGGTGGGTGCAAACCGTGTATTTCTACACGCCTCTGTTCCTGAGAAATCCCAAGCTAGACAGTGGCTAGTTTTCATCAAAATCGCTGTTTTTTTCTAGAAATGGAGATATAATGTCTTTCATGAAATATGAAGTGTTGCCTGTTACTTACTTGTGTAAACTTTCCGGGAAGTGATCAGCGAGACCTGGCGAGACTGCCACCTAGTGATAGACCCGCGAAAATGGCCTGGTTTTGACCTGACGTGCATGTGTCACTGATTCGACCCAAAGCGGCAACCGAGTTATGATAAAATGTCCAGATTGTGCGTTTTCATATATTTCATTTCCATTAATCACAGAGTTCCCAAAATCACATATAAGGTGTGTTAGAGTGTCTAGTTTCGTAATTTAAAAAAAAAAAGCTAAAAACGTAATATTACGTTTTTGGCACTCAATGAGTTAACAAAACGTATGTTATCAGATCATGTATAATCCTATTTGGGAATTGTCAGTTTCTTCTTCGAGGAAGCAACATTTAACCCAGGTGAGGCTCTTTCCCTCCCACAGAGTCTCCTACACCCCAGAGGAAGGGCCTTCGCTCCAGTGCTCTGCGACCCAAGAAGCCGGAGCCGACCAAGCAGACGGGCCCGGTGGTGGTGGAGACCTGGGTGGCTGAGGAGGACCTGGAGCTCTGGGAGATCAGAGCATTTGCTGAAAGGTAAAATGGCCGGAGTCTGCCTCAGTTGTATTTATGAAAAGAGAGAATGAAGTGAAGTGGTTACTTAGATTTGGTACAGTGTGGAATTGAAACAATGAAATCATGTAGTAGAATTGCACAAATACTGTATCAGTTGAACTGTACTTGAGCAGCTCTAATCTTAATCTCATTTTATTTTCCTGTGGCAGGGTGGAACGGGAAAAGGTGCAGTCGTCTGAACAGGCTAAGGTTAGTGTGTTGAAGAAAGCAGAAGAGTGCAAGGCCCAATTGGAAGCTCAGCTAAAGCACCAGAGATTGGCCGCCCAGCAGGTGGGAAAATCAGACTGTTTCCCCCGCGCATCTGTGTGGACTGGAAGCTCCCCCCCTTCACCAAATTGGGGTGTGGGGAGAATGCCTCTAACCATGGCTGTCTGGGGCAACTTTCCAATGGGCCTTTTGTTCGTATTGGTCATTTATTGGAAACGGGGGCATGAATGTGACCTTGTCATTTGCATGAACTGCTTTTGTTCATGGGTTTGCTGCTATAGTTTTCATGGGCTAAAGCAGTGGTTCTCAAAGTGGGGTCTGGGGCCCCCTAGGGGTCCTCAACCCATTGCCAAGGGGTACACGAAAGAATTTACTTTAAATTATGAAGTTGTGGTTTATCACTTTAAAAATTCATATGTACAGATGATGACCCTTTTCACCAATAAAACAAGTAAATTGTGTATATTTGTTCCCAGCCAAATTTAAATTTATTTTGAATCTGTTAACAAAGAAACCATTCCCATTGCTGCTTAGATGGTTTATTTGCTAACTAGCTAACTGATGAATGTAGAGACATGTTTGTCAGACCATGTTGACAAGTAATGCCAAATCTAAAGTTGTCAAAAGACAGAACAAGTTGCCAGAAAACACATAGTGAACCTGGCTACAACTTCAGAGAATACAAATGGCACATGCTTCATTTTTACGATGACAAATATTTTCTCCCCCACAGGGGGTCCTTGGAACCAAAGTGATTGAGAACCTCTGGGCTAAAGCATAATCTGTAAACTAGGGCTGTGCAATTAACAGAGTATTCATTTCAATTATGATTTTGGCTTCTGAAAAACATATGTAGCTAAATTCTGTGTTGCAGTGATGTTTTGGAAATTCAAAAATATATGTTATATACGCATTATATGTCTTTGCACTACTACCTGTCCTTTTTTGCACCACTCTGCAAGTCTCCACAGCAGTGGCCATATAAACCCTTTGGTTGTGATTGCAGAAGCGCCTGGAACAGCAGAAGCCAGGGGCAGTTGGCACCACCGCCGCCCCCTCCACACCCACCACTGGCACCCCCCAGAAGATCACTGTGGGCTCCCTCACGGGCACAGTCACCCCCGGGACCAAAGTGGTTCTGGCCACTAAGATGGGCACACCTGTGACATTCCAGCAGAACAAGAACTTCCAGCAATCGTTTGCCACCTGGGTCAAGCAGGGGCAGACTAGTCAAGGTCAGATCATGTTGCTGTTAACGTTTGGGTGGTGTGTTTGTGAATAAGTGTCCTTACAGGGTTGTAGAAAGACTTCACCGTGAGCATAATTCTGTTTGCCTTGCTTTATTATTGTTTCTTTCATTTGCTTGTGATGGTGTGGTTTTCGTGTTTATTTTTTTTTTCTGATTGGTCGGTCTGGCTGTCATTTTCGCTGCTTAAATTTGTTTACAGTTTTGTGGTCGTCATCTTCATGGTCGTGCCCAGTGAAAGCTTAGGACACTTGCTTGGCGACATTAGAATCCAGTGGTGTCCACTCTGGAGTCCCAAATGAGGCCACTCTTTTCCTAAGACAGACTTTAAAGCAACCACAAACAGACAAATAGATCGGCATAGTCCAAGCATCCACTGGAATAAAACCTCAAATGGAAATCCCCATTCAAAAATCCATCAGTCCCCATTGTAAATGGAAGTGGACACCACTGCCTCTATAGACTCGTCTCAAACCGTTGTCATATTCAGGTGTGACAGTGGGTGTGTGACGTGTATCTTTCAGCGTCCACCAGCCCTGTCGCTACAGTAGTGGGCAGCGTGACCACCTCTGGGCAAGCGTTCCAGGTGGCGGCCGCACCGGTGTCCATGGCCGGCAAAGTGATCACTGCCACTCTGCCCTTGCCAACCAGCGGAAAGATAGTCACTGTCAATGTGCCGTCCACGCAAGGAGGTAATGGCCGGCCTGACATACCAGTGGGATACCATTTTGAGATTACTTAAAGGAAGTTTATTTGCCTTCTACCCCAGAGTTCGATAAGAGGATATATATCCGCCTTTAACGAGCCTATAGGCTAACTGGTCTAGCCCACTTCCATTGAATTATGCTAAGCTAGGCTAACAATGTCAGACTGGGTTATTGTACGCACAGAGAAGAGAAGGATATGTATCCTCTTATGTAACTCTGGGGTAGACGGCAAATAAGGTTATTTTCCAAAAAGTTGGTGTGTTCCTTTAAACTAGGCTTGACCGCATACATAGAGGGCCCTGCTGGGTCAATGCTGCATCTTTATTTAGAGAATAGACAGAATTGCACAGATGTCTGGACGATTTCGTTGAATTGAACAATTGGAAAATGTTCCCTGTGTTGCTGTCATTTGTATTTATGTCCATGTTTGAGCAAATATTGGATCCTGTGCTTGCACACATGGTTTTGAATGTCGCTACTCTGAACATAAATAGGAGCTTTTGAATGCTTGCTGGTTTTGCAGTCTATTTGTGAACAGACTGCTTTTTGTAAAACAAGGCATGCTAATGTTTTGTTTTCAGACAAATATAGCTCAGAGGTCCTACTGAGAATTCTATGCTGAAAATCCCTAAAAGTCTTGAGCTAACCACCCAGACCATTAGTCAGGCTTGAGAGCCTCTGCCTAGTGAAAGCATCCCTGCATATTTCTCCTTCTTTCATGGGTGAACAGAAAGCACCAGAGTGCTCTCATCCAACAGCCTCTGTCAGATGAATGTGAAAGTCTGGTGACTGTGACTGTGTGTGTGGCCTGCTGTGGTCCAGGCTGGTTCAGCACTGTTCTCTGTTTGTGCAGGTGTGGTCCAGGTGCAGCAGAAGGTGGTGGGCATCATCCCCAGCAGCAGCCCGGGTACTGCCCAGTCCTTCACCGCTTTCCAGCCCCGCACAGCCACCATCAACATCCAGCCCAACACCGTCACCTCCACACAGCAGGTAGACACACACACACACACATACACACACACACACACACACACACACACACACACACACACACACACACACACACTTCAAACATGATGCTGCCATGTAAACAAATGACAAGTTATATTGAACACACACAAGTCCTAAAGTATAAGAGGCAAATTACCAGTAAATTTTACATAAAAGTTTCATTTTTCTACATAGGTGATCACCACAGGAACCCCCCTCCGTCCCGGTATGACGGTGATCCGCTCACCCCTGCAACAGACCACCACGCTGGGCAAAACCATTATCCGCACACCCCTGGTTGTCCAGCAAGGTATACTTTTGTATTCCATCTACGGTATATCAAGGAGGTTTTTTTATTTTATTATAAAACTGATAGTTCCGGTCCTTGATTATGATTGGTTGAATCGTGTTCGATGCCATTGTATATTTTCCCGATATAGCATGACTGAGACCGCATTTCGTTCTATATTAATGCGCTTAGAATGCATAACGGTTAAAATTCAAAGTTGCTGAGCAACAATTCCGATAAGAATCTACTAGCGGTGGAACTATTCTATGGGGACTCCGCAGAAGAATGGACATTTGTAGATGAAATAGCTTTTAAATTTCATGATTATTTGTTTATTTTGTATCAATTTTTAATGTTTTATATGTGGTAGCCGTTTTATAAAAACGTAGCGTAGCGAAATACAGTTTCTGTCGTGTTTTATTTGCCATTTTGTAAAATCTCATTGATTTCTGTTGGAAGACTCATTGCACGCTGATATTACTGTGCCACAGTCTGTGCTTCAGGCTCAAATATTGAGCGGAAGTTTATACGCGGTTGTGAGGTGTCTGAAAAAATAGTTCCACAATAGCAAATAAGATGGCTGGAAATCATACATTGCGCCGATATATTTGATTTTAATAATCAACGAACACCACTAACCACTCGGTGAGTTGCACAGTTTTGAAAACAAACTTTAAGGGTTGTTTTAAGGACATGTTTGTGCATGCCTGTAGGCAGCCACTCTGAAGCGGTAAAGGCGATTCAAAACAAGTCAGAAAAGTCGAGACAGGACCAATCGTCAAAATTTCGGTGTCCACCACTCTAGTTCATCCAAAACAAACCAGAAAAGGGACTCAAAGTGCTAAATACCGGAAGTATTTGATAGTGGTAAGGCTATAACAGCATACATCTTCGCCTTTATCTTACGGCATTGTCCATTTCTTGTGTCACTGTCTATCATGTGCATATGTCCTAAAACTGAAATGAAATGTTCCCATATTGTAATGTTGCCATATTTTACAGCCATTATTGTGTGCATTTTGTTAATTGTACCACACCCTTGTAAATGTATTATTTGTAGCGGTAATTTGTAGTGGATTGAAGCAAACATATTCGGCTCCTTGTGTCCTCCAGGTCAGACGCAGCAGGTGGTCACTCAGATCATCCGCGGCCAGCCAGTGTCCACTGCTGTGACCAGCTCCAGTGCCAGTACCATGCTGGCGGGTGGCGGCGTGCAAAGGATGGCGGGAGCCGTGGCCTCCCCGCGTGCTGTGACTCCTGCCACCCCCGTTCAGTCTCCGGGGCCCCAAGTGGCCCAGCCTGGCCCCAGGCCCCAGCAGGCCCAGGTCAAACTGACACTGGCTCAGCTCACGCAGCTTACCCAGGGAGCACAGGTGAGAACAGGCGCCCACTGGGCAATACCATGTTTTAAGGTAGTTTTACTGTTCAGTGTTTTATTAACCTTAACTGATATTTTATTTTATTGAGTCATCATCTCCATGGTTCTGTTTGCTTCCTTCTAAAAGTGTCTGTGTGTTTGCGATCAGGGTGGAAATCAGGGTCTGACCGTGGTGATTCAGGGTCAGGGCCAGACGACTGGTCAGCTGCAGCTCATCCCCGCCGGCGTGACGGTCATCCCCAGCCCGGGGCAGCAGCTCATGCAGGCGGCCATGCCCAATGGCCAGGTGCAGCGCTTCCTCTTCACGCCCATGCCACCCACGCCCAGCCCAGCCTCCACACAGGCGGCCACCCCCACGCCCGCAACCAGCATCCCTGCTGCCCCTGCCACCTCCACAGCTGCAGTGCCAGGTCAGCACTCACTTTACCCAACACCACACGGGAGTCCAAAGCAAAGGACTGGCACATGGTTGGACTAGAAATTATTGGCACATGGTTGGATGTGAAATTAGTGGCATCAAAGAAGAGATTTTGGTGGTCATTAGCTTAAAGCGGTCATTAGCTTATTCATTATTTGATTAAGGCCATGGAGATAGAGAGAATTTGTTTTTTTAACATGTGTGTTTGAATGTTGACATCATTTGCAAAGGTGTTAAATGTAGTTGAGATTAGATGATGCTTACATTACCAATGGAGGAATTAGTGGGCATTCCAGATAATGGTCAATACAATTATTTGAAATTTGAAGAAAGTAGGTTTGGTATTTGGTAATTTATTCTTTGATCTTTCTCCTCCTCCAGGTCTTCAGCCTGATCAGAGAGTGTTGCAGCCTCAACCTGCCTCCTCTGGACCCCCTCCCCTCGGCCCGATGCAGCCCCCCCCACAGATGGCTGTCCCCACCCAGGCCCCTGTCCCGACACCCATCCCAGCGTCTGTGCCGGCACTTGCCCCCACACCCTCCTCGATGTCCATGTCTGTTTCTCCAGTATCCTCACTGCCTCCAGCCCAGGTTCTCGCCCAGACTCCCACCTCTGTCCCCGTGTCTGTCCCCGTGTCTGTACCTGTGTCTGTCCCTGTGTCTGTCCAGCAGCAGCCTCAGTTTGTGGCCCAGCCACAGCTCCAGTTCCAGCACCAATCCCTGCAATCCCTGCAACCCCAGCAGCAGCAGCAGCAGCAGCAGCAGCAGCAGCTGGCACAGGTGCAGGTGTCCACAGCAGCAGCCCACACTCTGGGCACCTTTACGGTCGCCTCGACGATGGGCCAGACAGTGGTCAGCCAGGCCCAGCTTCAGGTCCAGCCTCGGCCGGTCCTGGCTGCGGCTCCTGCTGCCGCCCCTGCCCCTGTGCCCGTCCACGCCCAGGTGCAGGTCCAGGCTTCCTCCTTGCAGCAGCAGCAGCAGCAGCCCCAGGCGACAGCGGGGACAGCTCACCCCCTCCAGGCTCAGGTCCAGGTGCAGGTGCGCCCGTCGCTGCAGCTCCACCAGCAGCTCATCGCCGTGCCAGGCATCCAGCAGCAGGTGCTCTCCCAGATCCAGAGCCAGGTGGCCGCCCAGCTGCAGCAGCAAGGCGGCGGCGTCCCCCAGCAGATCAAGCTCCAGCTGCCCATCACCATCCAGCAGCAGCCTGCCGCCGCTTCCCCTGTCCAGCAGCAACATCATCATCATCATCAACAGCAGCAGCAGCAGCAGCAACAGACAGTGGTCAGCGTCGGGGGCCAGGTGCAGAACGTGGTCACCATCCAGGCGGCCAGCGTACAGGAGCAGCTCCAGCGCATGCAGCAGCTGAGGGACCAGCAGCAGCAGCTGCAGCTGAAGAAGAGGCAGCAGCAGGAGGCCAAGAGGGAGCAGCAGGCCCAGCAGGCCACCAGCCAGGGAGACCTCCTCCAGAAGCAGGTAGGACAGGGACAGGGATGGGTCACACCTAAGGGCTTTGGTTAAAGAGGTGGAGATACACACGAGTGCACTAGAATGAATTCATGCTCTTGATGTTGACGTGATTGCCTTTGTGTTCTGCAGGTGGTGATGAAGCAGAATGCAGTTATAGAGCACTTAAAACAGAAGAAGACTGTTTCCCCTGAGGAGAGAGAGGAAAACCAGAGGTACATAATGGACACATGGCCTCACAATTTAAAGTCTATCCAACTGTGGATTTGCCTACCCATGTCTACCCGTCATTTGTTTATTTAGCCAATCTGCTAACTTTTTTGGGTCGTCTTCCCAGGATGATCGTGTGCAACCAGGTGATGAAGTTCATCCTGGACAAGATTGACAAGGACGAGAAGCAGGCAGCTAAGAAGAGGAAGCGGGAGGAGTCGGTGGAGCAGAAGCGCAGCAAGCAGAACGCCTCCAAACTCTCCGCACTGCTCTACAAGCACAAGGAGCAGCTCAAGGCTGAGATCCTCAAGAAGAGAGCCCTGCTAGACAAGGACCTGCAGATAGAAGTGCAGGTAAGGAGCAAGTAGTCAACACTATGTGTCACGGCAAACGCCCCTTCTCGTCGGTGGTCAGGCGGAACGAATTATCACTCACCTGTGTGCAGTCGAGCCTTTACCGTTACCTTTATGTCTATTTACTCTTGAAAATGTGGAGTACCTTTGATTATAATGTGTTAATGGACGTTAGGGGTAGTGTTCGTGAAATAACGCTACCCCTCTGATGTTAGATGTTTGTACCTTCAGTAGACCTTCAAAACCTGTATAATTTATATGCTCAGATAATTTGTACACAAAATAAGAGCATGTCTTAATGTTAACAAGATGGGTACACATTTTGTGGGTTGGTGGTGAAAGATTGAAACACATCTTGGTGACTTGTGTGTAGAAGTTGATATGATTATATCCTTGGATTTCACATTACACCTACCATAATATGAAAAGGCTCAGTGATCATTTTAATGTCTTCTGAGGCCATGTATGTGTCTAGCCTGACAAACATACTTCATCTGAGTGGATATGTTGATTGCTGGACCTGACCATGCCTGCATTTCATGACTTAAAGACTATTGCATGTGGCTGATTATTTAGGCCACAGATCATCATCAGTCCCACAAAGTCGTCATCCATTTTGTTCCATTGTCATTCATCAGGACGAGCTACGCAAAGACCTGGGCCGGATGCGGCGAGAGAAGGAGCGAGCCCAGGCTGCCTCGGCCCAGGCAGCACAGGCAGCCGCAGCAGCAGCAGCAGCAGCAGCCAGCACGCAGGCAGCCAGCGCACTCTCCTCGTCCTCCACCCCAACCTCGTCCTCCTCTACGTTCACCTCGCCGTCCGCAGGCCACAAGCGGAAACGTGACGACGAGCGGGAGTCTCCATCGTCCGGCAAACACAAGAAGAAGAAGATGATTTCCACTACCTCAAAGGATCCCAAGAAGGACACCAAGCTTTATTGTGTCTGCAAAACACCCTATGACCAAGCAAAGTAAGCATGCTAGTGCACTCACAGCCAACCTAATGAGACTACAGTAGCATTATTAAGGAAGTTGTTCTGAGAACAAAATTGCCAGTTGCCCAGCTCAAACATTTCTTTGTCACAGGTTCTACATTGGCTGTGACCTTTGTTCCAACTGGTTTCATGGCAATTGTGTTGGTATCACTGAAAAGGAGGCCAGAAAAATGGAGGACTACGTTTGCAGTGATTGCAAAAGGCAGCAAGAAGGTAGTACTGAGGAGCTGTACTGCATCTGTCGGACACCGTACGATGAAGCCCAGTAAGTATTTGTGCAAAATGGGAAATGTGAAGAAATGATTAAAGTTTGTGACTTTCTGTACGGTAATTATAGGCCCAAGAGTTTAGCTAGAGTTGGTTTATAGATCGCCTATGCCATGCTGTGGTCTCCTATACTCTGAACTTGAACTATCCTATTTGATGCTTAAGATACAACCTCTTTGATGCTCTGGAATGCTAACTTTGCATCTTGATGTTTTTAACCCAGTGTTTTTTTTATCAACTTTACTTTGTTTCTTGTAGATTCTACATTGGCTGTGACCGATGCCAGAACTGGTACCATGGTCGCTGCGTGGGCATACTGCAGAGTGAAGCCACGGAGATTGATGAATATGTGTGCCCGCAGTGCCAGTCCACGGAAGATGCCATGACCGTTCTCACGCCGCTCACAGACAAGGATTACGAAGGCTTGAAAAGAATATTACGCTGCTTACAGGTGAAGACCTACCGCTGCATGTATTCCTCCTCATCTGCACTCCCATATTGCTCATTTGTGTTCATCAATCTTTTTTGCTAATGTGTTTTTCAACGTGCCATATTTCTTAACCAAGGCTTTTAGGAAAAGATTCATCAGTTTATCAGTTAGTTTAGTCATTTTGCGGAATATCAGGTCTTTTTTAATCAATTTTTATATGGTTGTGTGATTATACAGGACACTAAGAATTTTAATTGACCTTTAATACATATATGGATGTTGGTATCTTCAGTGCTGATCTGTAGAAGGGTTGAATGAGAGTAGAACAACTGACAGATTTAGAAAGAAAGTTTAAAAGTACATAATCAATATAACTGGTTTTGTACCATCTCTGCCATTGGACTGGTCAGTGGTCTTTGCCGTCAATGTATCGTTGATTGATCAGCGATGTTTCTTTTTTTCAACTAGGCCCACAAAATGGGCTGGCCGTTCTTGGAGCCAGTGGACCCCAATGATGCTCCTGATTACTACGGTGTCATTAAGGAACCAATGGGTATGGATATTCTCTCCCACCGTCTTTACGGTCTTCCTTGTGCTTTCAGAAAGGTGTTTTCCTCTTAGCGTAAATTGGACTGCTGTTGAACCTAAAGAAATATTTAATAAGACACATGTAGCTATATATTCCCAGTTTGTATAAAATCTTGAAGATGGTTGTAGACTTAAAACCATCCACTGTATTGTCTCAGATCTGTCCACAATGGAGGAGCGACTACAGAGGCGGTATTACAGCAAACTGACTGAATTCGTAGCGGACATGACCAAAATCTTCGACAACTGCCGCTACTACAACCCAAACGACTCGCCGTTTTACCAGTGCGCCGAGGTGCTGGAGTCCTTCTTTGTTCAGAAACTCAAAGCATTCAAAGCAAGCAGGTAAGACAAAGTGTTCCTCAGTGGCATCCTTAGAACCATTCCGTTCTCAGCTGGGGGGGCCTGTTTGGCCACCTTTGCAATACATAAAGAAAAGGGGATCTTCGGGATCACTTCTTCACTCCTCTCTCTGCATCACGTGTACATTTTATCATCTCCTTCACCTGTACTTTTTATCGTTCTTTTCACCTTCCCATGTAGTTTGTACAGCAGTATAGTTTTGTAGTTTGTGCATCTCTTACCCCTTAACACTGAATGAATTTCATATAATTGCATCTCATTCTGTTTCTCAGATTCAATTCCTGGCTCTCTCTATCATGCTCATGTGACAAAGAACACAAATGCATGGCTGTGGTCTTTTTGCATCGTCATTGGTTTTGTTTGTTTGTGTGTGTGTGTGTGTAAGCATTTTGCATCTCTCCCTATTTGTGTCTGCCTTGCATTTGTGTCACCTGCATGTAATGTGTCCCCACCCATTCTTCTCTGTTGCAGATTGTCATAAGTCATGCCCATTATGACGTTATGTTCTGGACTCAGAGCTGGATGCCAGGGGTCAACTTCTAGTTTCAAATCATGGGACTTGTTTCATAAACAGAGGAAATATCTATGTGATTTCATATTTAAGAACCATTTCAGCTTTTGTGTTTTGTTTTAATTTCTGAAAGTCACCCATTACACTCTTTCAAAACAAAACAAAACAAAAATACTGTTTCGTAAGAATAAGCCTAACTCCAAAGATGCCTTCTATGACAATCACTGTGTGGCAGCCATGTTGACTAAGCTACGTGGAAGACAGATGTAATCAAGGGATATGCTTTTGACTTGTTTCTATGTTTCTCATCTCGTGTCTCATGTCAACCTCTAATAACAGTACCAGTAAAGTTGACAATATTTTGTTTGTCTTTGCTTAAACTCATCAGTGAAGAAACATTTATTTTGAAACTCATAACTTAATATTTAATGCAATTGATTTGTTTTTCCGTTTTTGTTAAGTTGACCCTGATTGACCCTGACCTGAAGTTGTACATTTTATTGTGAGATCATTATCAAATAGGTTTTGCCATCTTAGCTCTTCCTCCCTGGACTGAATTATGTCTTACCAAGAAAATAACAGATCTTACATGAATAAATGTTCAGTAGGCATGGTTTTAATTGAATAAATACCATTGCTGACTAGTTTTTTTTTGACAATTTTAGATTTTTTGCATTTTAATTGTAAATAGGCCTCTACAACAGATTATGCAGAACCTCAAAACCTTTTGGAAAGATTGTTTTAGGTTTGAAAGGACTTTTGTGGTCAATAAATATTTGTTTATCTTCATCATGTCTTGGATCCCTCCTATCATTGCACATCACTGTAATAACTGAAAAAGGCATTCCCAATGGATTACAGCAACATGGCTGCTCAAGTGACCCCAGACCATCCATTATTTTCATCCTTTTTGTTTACTTCTACTTCTTTGTTGTGTAATCCTGTTTTAAGTCAATAAAGACATTATTTCTCAGCTTTGCTTTTCCCCCCCATGCTCTCTAGGTCTCATAACAACAAACTACAACCTTCAGCCTCTTAGAACGCACTGCACCCCATTTCGCGCCCTAAAAAAATCGTAATAAAGCAAGAATTTGATTCTTGAACTGTTGGTTGGTGGTGGACCCAGACCCCTGTGACGTTGGTGCTCCACTCTTCCCTGACCCTCCGGCCTGCCTATGGCCTCCTTTCACGGCTGCCGCGTCTTGGATCCCGTTCCAAAGTTGAGCAGCATGGCTGACCCCTCAGGCTGGTGACCAGCCCTGTATCCCTCCCTTTCTGTTTGTCAACACAGGTTTGGGATTGATGACACCCTGTGGAGAGATAAAAATGCCACTTCAGGAAATTGATTTTCTCTAAATGAGCTTATGTTAAAGTTAACTTATGAAACTTCTCAGTCTTTTTGAAATGATGTGTCTACATTGAAAAGATTTTTGATGCCTGGATTTCAGACTTAATTTCCCCCTATTCTACCTGGAGCTGACTAAACATGCAAAAGCAAATGTACTTGGGTAATGCACCCTAGTATGGACTTATTCCTCCAGAAAATGTGGTCTTTGTAGATTGGGGGGCATAGGGAGACTATGAGGCTTTAAACCACAATGTGAGGTTGAACTTGGCCTGTTTGTAAAACTTGTCAATTTTTTTCAATATTCTTTTTTCTAATACAGCTGAAAAATATTGGTGTATATGAAACATAATAAATGAAGACTTGAACTCTTACACCGATGAAAACAATGTTTTTATTTACCTGGTACATTTGTCCATCAGAATTTACCTATAATTCTATTATATCATGATATGGTTATGTATATGGTTATATGATTTAGCAGATGCTTTTGTCCAAAGTCACTTACAAATAAAAACACAATACAATAGTTAAAAAATTAACAGTGAACAGTTTTGAAGTGTTGGTCAGACTACATTAAGGAAAATAGCCATAATAAACAATAATGTCGATGCAATATCAATGATCAATAGCCAAATGAAAATAAACAAATACCATATATACACAATATACAGACCAAACCTCATAAGAACCACTTAAAGGTGTATGCTGAACAGATAGTCTTTAGACCCCTCTTGAAAGACTCAGAACAGAAAGGATATTTCCTCATTTTTTGACTTAAGGCATTAAGATCAATTTCCAAAAGATGATTTTATATTCCTCTTTTTAGTCAACTTTAGCAGATGCCACTAATTCTGGAGGGTACTGTATGTTGGTGTTAAACTAAAGGCGTCTGTGCTACGGAATGTTGAAATGACATGCACATATTTTGCACACATAATACAAGTCTTTCCAATATCTATAGCTCCCGGGCCTATAACGATTCGACATATAATAATTTGATCGAAATGCATCTGAAATGCATGCATCTAAAAAATATGTATGAGACTAATTTGTTAGCAAAATCTCGCGATATTGGATCATGTGCATTCTTCGGATTCTCCGAGACTTCCCTTGAATTTTTTGAACAGTCCAATGGGTGAATGCTTTTGCTCGAACGGGCCAATCAGAGAGCTTTGCCCCGCGAATTTAAAGGTCTGTAGCATCTTACTACCACACATCAAATTTTTTATCCAGACAGAGAAGGTAAGTCAAGTTATGGTCCTTTGTCATATACATATTTAAGGTGCTGTGAATTGCTTTTAAGCATGTTTTTGCTGTTTGTCTTGATTGATTTTCAACTTTAAAACAACGTTCTTTTAAGTATCGTAAGTGCTTTCGATACTCTTCGCTGGTTAGTTTTAGGTCTTGACAGCTTTTGGCAGTGCGTTAACGTAACGTTATCGAAGAGCATGTGGAATATCATGTTAGCTAGCTGTCTAGTTAGTAAAGCTACATTTAAAGATTATTTGTTTGCGTGTCTTTTCAACGCAGTTTACCAAGCTAACGTCTGTACTTTTCATTTGTTAGTTAACAGGTCTACCTCAAACTCAACCTGCAAAAATGTCGGCAAACAACGAGAACACGTCTGAACGTCTGAACAAGTTCAAAAACAAGGGAAAGGATGCAACTGTAAGTTACGTTGGCGTCAATCGACCAGAGTACACTTTTATTAAGTTAACATTAACTGGCCAAATTGTATTTATAATTGAATGTGAAGTAACTTGAATCCACCTTCGTGTTTTATGCAGGAAATGAGGCGCAGGAGAATCGAAACAAATTTTGAGCTGCGCAAGGCAAAGAAAGACGATCAGATTTTCAAAAGAAGAAATGTCAGCACTTTACCCGACGAGGCCACCTCTCCACTTCAAGAGAAAAGTCAGAATTGCCAGGTAAGTGTTTTTTTTTTTGGTAGTATCCTGTTTGGATTCATATTTGTGCTTTATGTAAATGCACATTAATTAATTTGCAATGCCATTTACTGTACAGGCGAGTCCGCAGTGGACAGTCGAACAAATTGTGGAGGGTCTGAGCAATAACGACATGGAATCTCAGTTGCAAGCCACTCAGGCTGCAAGGTAGGGTGATTAATGAAAAATATTAACATTAAGATCTCAGCAAATGATAATTGTAGACCTTCTGTGTAACCCTCCTTGAATGTTTCTACTCCAACACAGGAAGTTGCTGTCAAGAGAGAGGCACCCTCCAATTGACCAGATCATCAGCTCTGGTCTGATTCCCAAATTTGTGTCCTTTTTGGGCCTGGCTGACAGTCCCCCAATCCAGTTTGAGGCAGCCTGGGCACTCACCAACATTGCCTCAGGAACGTCTGATCAGACCCGTGCTGTGGTAGAATCTGGAGCCATACCTGCATTTGTGAACCTCATCACATCTCCTCACCCCCACATCAGTGAGCAAGCAGTTTGGGCTCTGGGAAATATTGCAGGTATGTTTCAAGGACTAACCACTTACGGTCTGTTTCTGTTTAGTAGTAGTTTAATAACTCCATTTGTCACATTTAACGTGTCTCTTTTTAATTTATTTATTTTAGGTGATGGTTCTTCATACAGAGATATGGTCATCAAGCACGGAGCAGTGGCTCCATTGCTTAGTCTGTTGGCTGTTCCTGAGCTGAGTGTATTCTCTGTAAGTTAATGTGTGTGTCGCTGGGGTGAAAGTGTATCAAGACCTATACATGGCTGTGTGGGGTCTTTATATTTCTGTTTGAAAAATGCCATTCTGGCCAAGTTCAGACATGTATTCTAAATTGTTTTCTGTCGCCACTAGATGGTGTAGTTCAACACTTGTCTACATAGGCCTTGGTCTCCATGATCATGTCTGAACTCCTTCATTTCCAGTCTGGTTACCTGAGGAACGTGACGTGGACCCTGTCCAACCTGTGCCGTAATAAGAACCCAGCGCCACCTCTGTCTGCGGTGCAGCAGTTACTGCCCACGATCGTCCGCCTGCTGCATCACGATGACAAGGAGGTGCTGGCAGACACCTGCTGGGCCGTGTCCTACCTGACTGACGGGCCCAATGAAAGAATCGAGGTGGTGGTACAGACTGGCCTGGTGCCTCGCCTGGTGCAGCTGCTCGGTTGTGGAGAGCTGTCTGTTGTGGTATGAATGACTTTGACATACTCACTCTTAGTAATCATTTACATTTATTCATTTAACAGACACTGTTGTCCAAAGTGATTTTACATAATGTCAGCTATATTACAAGGGATTCCATTGTCCCCAGAGCAACTTGGGGTTAAGTGCCTTGCTCAAGGGCACAATGGTGGAAGCTGGGAATTGAACCCACAACTTTTAGGGTACTGCATGCTACCCACGCTACCACCTCCCCAAATCATGGGATTTACCTTTTTGTCTGGCAGGAAATTACTTGCATATGGGTCATTGTTCAGTAATTGAACAATGTTACAAAACGTTTAAGTGCTTTTACTGCTTTACATGGTCTACAGGGCTTAACGTTTTTAAGCACTATGCCTGAATTTGAGTAGTGGGCTGAACCTTTAAGATTTAATATAGGCAATTAGATATGTCTTCAAAAATGTCTGATTTCATGAACACACATTCTCCTTGCTTTTAAAGTTCCTGAGTCTATAATTGGTAGACTGGGGTGGACATGGCTGAATTTGAAGTGTCTTGAATCAAATGGATCTTGGGGTGGTGGGGTTTCAAGATGTTGCAAGTGTCTTGTTTGACTGGGTACATGTATGTTCTGAATAATGGGGTAATGAAGAAAAAGAAACTTAGCCACTGTTCTTCCTCTTTCCGCTACAGACTCCAGCTCTGCGCACTGTTGGAAACATTGTGACTGGGACAGATGAGCAGACCCAGGCTGTGCTGAATGCTGGTATTCTGGCTTTGTTCCCTGCCCTGTTGCGCCACCCCAAGAACAACATCCAAAAAGAGGCTGCCTGGACACTGTCCAACATCACCGCTGGCAAAGACTGCCAGATTCAGGACGTCATTGATTCAGGGCTGGTGCCTTACCTGGTGGATGTCCTCAGAAAGGTGTGTACCCCAGTTTTGCATAAAAGGATGAACAATTTCTTATTTAGTTACTGTGTTGATTTTTAGAGTTATTGTATTGCCTTTATTTCTCCTTAGGGTGACTACAAGACTCAGAAGGAGGCTGTCTGGGCTGTGACTAATCTGACCAGCGGAGGCACTGTAAACCAAGTTGTGTACCTTGTTCAAGCTGATGTGCTGGAACCTCTGTTGAACCTGCTTTCCACCAAAGACAGCAAAACGATCCTGGTTATCCTTGATGCCATTACCAACATCTTCCTGGTATGTAATTTGTCACTTCAAAGTTCTTCATCTGGTGACTTCAAAGTTGTCTGAGGTTTAGCAGAATTTGAGGATGATGTATTAAATTGAAATGGACTTCTTGGTGTTCCTGGCAGCAGAACTGGAGCTTTGTCTTTCTTCCAACAGGCGGGTGAGAAAATCGGTGAGACAGAGAAACTCTGCCTGATGATCGAGGAATGTGGTGGCCTGGACAAAATTGAGGCCCTACAGTCTCATGAAAATGAGCTGGTCTACAAGGCTGCCCTCAACCTCATTGATAAATATTTCTCAGGAGAGGTATGTTTGTGTGTCTTTGCATGTGTTTACAGTCTTCTTGCATGCCTCAGTCCCTACCAATGGTACTAATTGATTTCCGTCTGACTATTTTACCTTAAAGGAGGAAGAGGATCAGAGTGTTGCCCCAGAGACTACAACAGACGGTTATGCATTCCAGATCAGTGAAAACCAGAGCGCGTTCAGCTTTTGAGTGGTTGTTTGTCTTTGATCTCCATTCTATCCTGTAACTGTTTGTCCTTTATTTGTGTGATTATGTCTCCAAACCTGTGGGTGGAAGTGTATATAATCTGTTAACTGTAATGTATCTGTTCTGTAAATAAAGTTTGTGATATATTGCTTACATTCTTGGATTCATAATTTAGAATTAACCACCTTTTACTAACAATTTTAAACTACCATAAACGTGGTAAGACTTAGAAAGGGTGGGAACAATTATGTGCAAGGCCACTTTCAAAAGTCTCTTGTGATTAACTTGTCTGATGATGTCACCAACATCAGCCTTCCCTTCCCTGCCTCCCTAAACTGTCTGCATATGCTGGCTCGCCTCTGGAGGAAAGCTGCGTACTAGATCACCACCACTAGTCAAGTTCGCAGTAGCTCCGCAAAATAAGACTGGACTTGAGCTCTTTCCCGAGGATGAAGAAAAAGTCACTGTGCTATAAATTGGATTGGTTTAGAGACGCTAATTGAAGTATATTTTTGCAAATGGTGTTTGCCTTCTGGTATTCCTACTGTTCAAATGCGATGTTTATGTGACTACTTGGAGGCTAATTTAACTAGCTAACGATGGCAGCGGTATGGACATCCGGGCCACAGCACCGTGATTCTATTATTGTCGGTTTACTGTGATACCATCAAAACCGTTAACGTTATAACAAATATTTTACCACATTTTATGAGTCCTGGTCACGGGGTGAAGTGAGAGGAAATGTCTAACCAAGGAGCGAGGAGAAATGGACCAGTGAAGTTGCGTTTAACAGGTAAGAGTTCAATATTGACGATAGCTTGCTAATGTTAGCGGTAGTTGTCTAGTAGCTAACGTTAACGTTACTAATTTCTAAATGTTGGCTAGCTCTATTGCAGTGCTTCACTGGCTAGCTAACACTGCAGGGCATTATAATTACGATTTTTACCATTTAACATTAGTCTGTAGCCAGTATTGCTGCTGTGTGAGGGCACACTTCTGCCACTGACTGCAATACATAGTCACTCGTTTGGGAAAGCATCCACTGCAGCGGAGCAAGCTAAACCCTTCGATAACACTAGACACTAGATAGTGGTTGCTAGCATGCAATTAGCCGGGACCGAAACCGCCCCTTGCCTTAATCTAGGGAGCTAACATAAGCTAGTGAACTTGCCTAACAATACTATAAGGAGCTCCCTGCTTTATTTAGTGCTCTTAAACGTTACTTCTTGTTGGTATCAGCTGTTTGCCTGTTAAATGAAATGAGTGATAATGGAGTTACAGGACAGGTATAACAGTGTGACCGTAAGGTTAGGCTATATGTTGCTTGCCAGTTCATGTTAGTTTACAAGGCTCGTTGTCAACCTTAGCACAAGGTTTGAAGTTGTCCTGGTGGAGCTGTGCCTTGCTAGCACGAGGAACATGCCTGCAAACCACTTCATCTACACTAGGATTTAAGAAATTGTTAAAGCGCTACAATACTTAATCAAACGCATCAAAGGCAATATATGACACACGTTAGACATTATACCAAGTACGAAAGGTTGCATACGTTGTGTGAAAATGTGGTTAATCCAGCTGTGATGGATTTGTCGGACACAAGCTACCAGTCATGCTAACTAATGGTTGTCATGTTTACATGAGATGCAGCTTTTTAATAACAGTAATCCGCCATAGCACTGGGAATTCACCTTTCTATGGTATTTAATTTAAATATCATTGAAGTACGTAGCGTCTGATAGATGGGGATTTCTAACGCTAACGTTACCTTATCGTTGCGCCTGTTAACGTAGTGACACTTATGTGCTAAATATCGGACATTCGCTCATCTGTACGAAATTCTCGTTATCGCTTCTAAATGTGTGTATCCTAAATAGAACTCTACAAGATCATAGAGAGCGCAGCAACACGTAATTACTGGTGAGGCGAGGTGAAAGAGCAGAACTGCATCTGTTATCAGACAGTGAAATAACGTCAGAACCATGCTCCTTCAAATGAATGTACATTGTCTGGGTCGACCCTCACTGTGATCACACTAACTAGTAGGTCAGGACAGTAGATCCTTTTATAATTGTATTCATTTTACTGTGTCGGCATCAAGCGACTCCATACTCAGTCACTTTTTTTAAAGCGCCAACCAGACTCCAAACGCTTTGGTGTAGTCTTATAGCACTGTCATGATATATACTGATGGGGATTTGCAGCATTATTAAAGTACTTTGATGTGACAGGTCTTTGTGGTTTGCTCCAGGGGTCCTCCCCCTTTCAGTTTTATTGACATTTTGTATGAAAGTGTTTTTCAAATGGTCCCCTTTCAGTGAGGCTTGAGTGAAGGGATCTCAAAACTTGATAAGCATCAAAAACTGACAGTTCAGTGTTAATGCAAAACATCTTCTAAGTAAAAGCTTAGGCTCTTTGTGAACTCAGCTGTCAGCTGTGTCAGTAATGTGTAGGAAATAGTGGTCTACTCTTGTGATGGTCTTTTGAAATGTCATTTCCACTCTCATGGGCTGGGATAGGGAATCTGGGGTTCACCATTTCTGCATTCAGAAGAAGACCCTTGTGGCCCACGTCTGGAAATCACTGCTTGGTTTACGCCATTTCAACAATAACTGCTCAGCAAACGCAACAGGACATTGTTTTGACTGGCAGTGAAGGGAGGACGATAACTTCCAATGTTTGAAAAAGGAACAAGGCTCAAGCATATTACTGCTGGATAATACCACAGCCTTTGAGAACTTTAGATGTAATATACAGGTGTTTACACTGTAGGAAAAAGATGAGTGAATATTTGAGCTTTCTGCCTCAAATCTTGGATGTGTGTGCTAGATGGTCAACTAGAACACAATAGCCACTACACCAGGAGTCTCCCAACAGGTAGCTCACAAGCTACCAGTAGCTCCAAACCTGTTTCTAAGTAGCTCTCCAAAAGGTTTGAGGAAGATAAATCTGATAACCCCAGTCACTTGGGAAACATGTTAAAATTCTTATGAAATCAAATTCACAGTTTACAAAGAGAGAAGGTAAATGAGTTGAAAGGAACCTTTAAAAAGCATACAAATCTTATTCAGCAGTTTTGGGTGGAGATCAGCTATGTGAGTACATGGCATGCTACTACTAACATTAAAGCTATTGGCCATGTCCAAAGTGGTCAAAGTAGATCTCGCAGGAAAAAAGGCTGGAGACCCCTGCATACTAGGCAGCATGCTCGCATAACTTCTCATGTGACTGTTTTGCAGATGATACCCAACTCTATTTGTCATTACTGCCTGGTGACCCCCCCCGGTCTTGGCGTGAATATCGGATTGCTTCTCAGATATATCCAAGTAGATGAAGGAATGCCTCCTTTAACTGAACTTCTCAAAAGACTGAACTGCTGGTCTTCCCAGCCAAACAAATCTTACCAAACTACAAAATATCAACATCCAAATTGCCTCCTCATTTCTTACCCCCATCAAAGTTGCGAGAAACTTGGGTGTCACGATTGATGACCAGCTAACCTTCTCTGACCACATTGCCTCTGTCCACTTTTCATGCGGCTTGCACTAAGAAAAATAAGAACATTAGTTCATAGTTCATACTTATCTAAATATGCCACTCAACCCTTGGTACATGGCAGGTTATTCTCTCCTTGACGGGCCTCCCGGCTTGCACGGTGAAACTTTTACAGAGATGGTCTAGAACGCGGCAGTGCATCTGGTTTTCAACCAGCCAAAAAGGCACATGTTACCCTGCTGCTCATTGAGTTCCACTGGCTACCTAGCCGTCCACATCAAATTGCTTGCCTACAAATTTACTTCTGGGTGTTAATTCGGGTATAGCATTCTAGTATTTATTGTTACTCTAAAGTCTCCTATTGCACTGTCCATCTGTAATGTTTTATGTCAGTAAAACACATCTGTTTATTTTAAGATGCTGATCTGGCTGTTTTTATTTTTCCTTACGCCAGAGCATAATTTTTTTCTGCTCTACAAGTCTGTCTCTGCCTCATATTGATTTGTTTTCTCCTTTGGTAAAGCTGTGTGAGGTGTTCTATCGATCGAGAGTACTGGAAGAACATTTTCAGAAAGGGTCCTTGAAAATGGCTCATCCAGTTGAAATTATGTACTCTAAGCTCAACCTCATCCTTCTTTTTTCTTTAACTTATTTTTTCTTTTTTCTTACTCTTTTCTTCACTTCCCACCTTTTTGCCTCATTAATATAGCGTTTAGCCCTTCCTTTTGAAGACGGGTTATATGGTTGCATTGATTAGTGGTAGCATTCGGCTGAAAAGTGCTTAAACTGCAGTGACATTGGGAAACAATCCCATTACCTTATTCAGTTGTTAGAAGACATTAGAACAGAACTTTTTGGAGGCTAAAAAGATATGGAATGCAATGAGTATGGTTAGGTTCCCTTCTAGACTGTGGAACCATTGGCATTTTAGTTTATATGCTAATATCTGAACACTCTTTTTGTGTATTGTGGAACTCCGACTGTTGTAGTCATTTTATTGTATGTGTTTTCTTGTCTGTCTTTTTACTGTTTTGTATTGTGATATGGACCGCTCTCTGTGTCCTGAATAAAGAATGAATTGAATTGAATTGAATATGGGCTGAAATGGTAGGTGAACTTTGTCACCTTATTCACACACAGTACTTTTCTGCCTACACTGAAACACTCTCTTTAACCAGATGTCACAGGCGTACGCCAGCCCTCAAACAGGAAAAACACGGGCAGCCAGCTGCTAAAACTAACACTGTAGCCTGAGCCTTGGCCTCCAACAACACAGTTCAGGATTCTGTTATGCTCTAACAGCTGATCTCCGTCCAATTATGTAACATAGAGACAGCTCTGATGGTGGAAAAAATATACACAATTCTCATGCACTCTCAAAATGTGTGTTTTTTTTTTTTTTAGAATAGTATTCTGTGATGAACTCAGTAGTAGTATCATTGAAGGAATATAGCAGAATATGATACCTGACAAGTAAGTTTTGGTAGTGTGTGGTTTGACCTCTGAGCTGTTCAGCATGAGCTGTTCTCACCTCTGTTAAATCATTTGGGTTTTCATGTCGGAGTCTGTGGGATTTCCTAAGAGACCTCCCTTTTCACCTGGGAAATAACCTTCCACACCATACGCCATTTCCTAAGCCCCTTTCCCTTTGTAATGGTGTGAGTCACTGACTCCGAACCAGCACCAGAACTGCCTTGGTGGAAAAGAGATACCAGGTGCAAGAGGTTTTGACTCTTAAACCTCTTGCACCTTTTCTTCTATGTTGCCTGTATGGACAACAGTGACAGGGTTTTGTTTTTGTACTTTGTATATGGAAGAAATACATTTTTCTTTTGTAATTTCCAGCTCTAGTTTATTGACTTAGCCTATACGACACGATTCTATGTCTAACCCATTCACCTCCCGAGACAGAACTGGCATATTGAAGGAGATCTGTGGTTAGCTTTGATCAGGATTAACTGAAGTTGCATTTCACATAATCGGTCTGTCTCCTGAGTGCCATGTGGGCATGGAAGTGATTTTGGAATCATGTGGGTGTCCAGACAGCATCACGTCTTTAACACATCTGTGATTAAGCCCATGTGTGGGCCTGCTGGAACTGTAGGCTTTCCTGCCAAAACTGAGCTATGCCTTTCTAACAGGTTTGTCATATCGCCTTCTAAAGAGGGAGACAGCCAACCTGGACAACAAAGGACGGGAAGAAGCCTTGACTGCAGGTCATTTTTGTGGTCTCTATTTAAGACCCTCAGTGACATATATACCTAGCATCTCTATTCCAATTAATTCATTCGTTTCTTGTCAGTTCATCCGACTCTTTTGGAAATCGAGCTATTGCAGGGCTAGTTATGCTTCCAAATGCGCACCGTCTGTCACAACGCTGGGACTCGGGATATAGGTCAGTCTCGAAGTACGGCCTTTGTGCAGACACATGCCAAAGCTCATCTGACAGGTGACGTCTGAGTCTCCATAGGGCTGTGCTAGCTGCCTAGGCTGGTCAGTGCCATTTGGAAACCCACAAGCCCGACTCCCTCCCTGAAACTGAATAGAAGGTTTACTTTGGTTAGCAGACCTTACAATGGAATATTTTACGACTGTACAACATACTGAACAGTCAGTACAGGTGCTGCTGTCCTGAGGGTCTGCTGTGCTGCACACTAGCCATTCATGTATGCATTGCTCTGGAGTTTACAGGCTAATGTACCAAAAGCCAGTATATCACTGTGTCCCTGGACACACATCTCTAATGATTGTATAAAGTACCAGATCTCATCTTTGAATGCAAATTCATGGTAATTGGATCTAATTGGTCAAAGAAGTGGTCTCCATAATTTTTCTCCCCTGGTCATTCAGTTCAAAAGCCATTTGTGAATCCTGTGATCTCAGGTGCATGTCTGCTGTGCCTGAGAGTCAGGTGGAAGTGCTGACCCACTGCACAACCAGACAGACGTCCAGCCCTCCTCAGCCTGCAAATGTTTAGTCTAACCTCGACAGAGCAGACCTTGCTTCCCTTCCCCCTTCTCCTGGGGCCGGGCCTGTGCGACGACAGGGCTCTTATTATCCTCTTCCCTCACCTCTGCTGCACAGCTTACATTCCTCCACCCTCACCGGTTCAGACAGAGTTTACTCGAGGAACTGAAAGGGCCTCATGTCAAACTTGTATCAGAGGAAAGCCTCAGGTTAGTATGTGTTTTGCTCCAACCTGTTGTTCTAACAGGCACTCAGCTTCACCACTTCCAAATCCAAATCCAAACAGATTGTGTTTGTGTAGTGTATTCAACACATTTAACAGCTTTTAGGTAGGAACATTTGGATCCCAGAATAGGCGACTCTGAAAGCAGGAGCTGTTGTGGAGAGAATTTGCATCAATTTAGTCAGTGTGTAGAAATGTGTTAGATGTACTTATGTGGACATGGGGAAACATACTGTACATCTGCCAAAATGAAATCTCCCAAACATGATCACATTGAGGCCTTTACCCTTTCATCGATACTCCATGACACTACTACTACTACACACTACTACCAGACAGCCTCCTTAAACCCAGAATGGACGAGGAAGTTTATGTTGAATTAGATATGTCTAACTTTTGCTAACTTTAATCTGGTCAATATAGGCTTAAGTTCTTTCTGAATTCACAATGAATTCACTTGAACCAAAAACATAACCATTGACACAATTTCTACTGAAGTCCAGCCAGTGTTCAAAGGCTTCCTTAAAAGGAGACATGTCTGTGATTAAGACAAATAAAACAAATATTCTGACCTAGATCTACTTCAAGGCCAGATTCTAGATTGAATGATGTGATTTTCTAAGATAGTATTACCATAGTTGTTTCTCCATGTTCGTGTTTGGTTAGACTGCTTGTGCCTCATCCATAAATCTGCCTACTTGTCTATTCACCTGGGAATAAAGTTTTTCTAGAATGATCTCTGATAATGCCTGTTGTAGGACAGGGAATAAGTTGTTAACATTGTCACATCCAACATATTTCTACATATCAACACATTTCTAATCACACTCTGATAGAAGAGACAAAATAAGTAGTCAAGCAGAAGTTCTGATTTTGTCAGATGTAGACCAGGCTCTCCTGAAAAATAAAAGGATATATCCCAGAAGACACAAGTATGTCAGTGATTTAATGAAACGAAAGACATTCGTTTCTTAATGGCAAACTTGGGTTTAAATCCACATGAACCAAATCTTGTGACTATTTTGACAGAATGATGAGGCAATTGCAAAAATTGACTACTACTGTCTCACCTTACTTTAATTTTCTTTTCTTTTTTTTAATAAGATGAAGCTTGCTCTTTGATTTTTTTCTAACTAGCTGATCATTCCCATGTTTTATGATGTCAGGCTGTTAAGCTGTCACAGGAGGGTTGCATAAGGCCTGCTAGGAAATCCATTCAGCAGGAATGACGTGCTCTTCCTCAGAGGGGAAAGAGTTTGTTCTGATGGACTCTCACTGGCAGCACATACCCCTCCAAATCTGTTCAGCAGATTGGTGAACTTCCCAGACCTTCCACCACAACTCACTCCATTGCATCACATTGCAGTGAGGAGCCAAGGAGCACAGGCAACAGTGGCGCAGTCAGAAGCGGCTATCCTGAGCCAGGGCCTGTTCTTGCAGCATAGTAGCACACTGATTTTGGAGCCATTAAGGAGTCTGTCCTCTGTTCTCCTGGGTAGTACTTCTCTTCATAACTTGTAGCTTTCTCTCAATAGTATTGAGAAGAACACATAAATGCAACCCCCTTTATAAAGTAAATGACAGAACAATTGTTCTAGTGCTTTAAAATTGTGTTGCTGATTCATCTCAATTGCCATATGATGGAGTTTCATATCACTTTCCATATCACTTCCGTCTGCTCATTGTTTTGAGTGTTAAACAAAATTGTTTCCATGTCAACAGACAGATCGCAAACTGACTGAATGGGTTCTCACATTAGTGTTCACTGCTTTGTGACAACCCAAGTTAATCATTTCCTTTTTTTCCAAATTCCACTGACATACTGTACTCGGTGTCTGAGATTAAGCTGCTAGTCCCCAAGCTCTCTGTGGCGAGACACAAAGTATGTTTATTGAAACCGCTCAGAGAGCTGGAACATCGGCATGCCTTTAGGGTGCCATGTCCCTTGTTTGTTGACCTCTAAGAAAGGTTTCGTGGGACAGTCTGGCCATCTTGGTGCAAGGGTGACAGGAAGGGTGGCCCTGGAACTCACTCTCAGCTGTGTTTGTGTGATGGAGCCAGAGATCACCACATGGGCTTCAGTCTTTCTCAGGCTCTGTTTTTTTGTATTTTTTTATCTGACTCTTAATCCCCCCAACCCCCCCCCCCCCCCCAGATGAGCCTTCCTCCTAGTTATGCGAGAGAGAGTGAAGATTTTGCGGCTGAATTAAGAACACGGCTTCACATTGCCTGAAAGATCAGCGAAATCATGTCCAGCTCTCAGACTGATCTCCTCTAAGTAGGACATGAGATGACTTTGATGCTTGTTTTGCTGTCTGCCCTGTGTGCTTTTAGCCGAATCTTTAAATCTTTGTTTACAGAGACCACGAAGATTTTTTTGGCATCTGTCCCACTGATCATTCAACACTGTGGATGTCTTCATCTGGGACTGGATTTACTTTGGCTCTGCAGATGTCCTTGAGCATGTCCAGATCAAGGCTTGATCAGAGTTGTTATATTGAAGACTGCCTTCAGGCATGTGTTAGTCTATCCTTGGTACTTCATAAATAAACATGAATAACCGATTAGAGGTCTTCATACCTTAGGTGCCAATAATCTATTGCCCCCTGTCCTTCAGTCCTACCCTGACCGCCAACTAGACCTCTGCCGCCATTCATTGTGATTCATGGTTAATGAAGGCACCAGGTCTGCAAAGGTCTTGATCAAGCCGACATTCATTAGGCCTCTGTCATTGAGCTTTGTTGTGTGACTCAGTCACCCCTTCCCCCTGCCATGCTGTCTGAACCAAGGTTGCATTGTTGCTTTGTCACTGTGACGTCACCGCAGACTCATTTGTCCCTCAAGCGTATTTGTCCTGACACGGGCCCCAGATTAGGATCTGTCTCTCTCCCAGACGGGGGAGATGGGTTAACTGCAGTCTTCTGTCCTATGAAACAGAGATCTCTGGCTCTGATGGAGACATGGAAAAGAGCAGGAAGCACCAGAATAGATATGTGGTTGGCTGACACAAGTTCTGTGGATCTTATATCTTTTTGTCTTTCTTTCTGCTTCTTTTTCCTACTCTCTAACTCTGTCTCTCCTCCATCTCTGTGTCAGAGAAACCAGGCCAGGGAGGAGTGGAGTGGAGTGAAATGGAAGAGGAAGCCCTTTGTTTATGGAAGAATAATGTAGCAAATGAGAGTGTGCAGTGTTGGCACTAGGCTCAGAGAGGGCGCCGCTGAAGGCTGGGGTCGGGGGGTATCGGCCTGCTGGAAGTATAAAGGGGCTTCGGTTCCCAGTCGAGGGATTCATGGACCAGCGAACACCAGAGCACAGAGGATTGAGGACATCTAAGTGACGCCCCACCATGTTTATTTTAGCTGCCGAACGTATTAGCTCAACACCAAAGCTGGGAATGTTTTTACAGCACAGAGGGCTCTTCAGTTTCTCCTCTCCTCTCGGTTTCTCACTCCCCCACATCCTCTGTTATGCTCACTGTTATGTGCGATGGCTAACCACATGCCCTCTTTTCCCCGGAGCTGTGCGAACCCCCAGTATTCCCATAATTGCACTCAACTGTTTCACAGACATTCTGTGCTCGGTGTGAACACGTCTTGGGTGTTTCTTTTTTTTTAAATATGTGGTTACAGAGTCTTCATCCGGATGGATGTGGAGAAATGGAATTGTTCAGTTGAATTGTAGTTTTTATAGCCCAATTTGTTTCCTCCTACTCCTGGTAGAGCTATGCTTGTGGTCCAGTTCCAATGTCATAAACCTTCAGCCTGAATAGAACTAGCTTATCATGACCAACATAGGTGAATAATGAACTGAGTCATTTTTTTGGCTTGTCACTGATTACAAGCAAGGGTGTGATTCTTCCGTTTTTAAATGGAATTCCGTTTTTTTCGACTTGAAAATGAGAACCACGTAATTCGTATAGATGAGTTTTTTTTTTTTTTTTTTAGGGAGGGGGGTCTGTCGATCAGAGGTAGGGTAAATTTCTGCATTACACAGGCCATCATTATAACAGACCGTTGACAATGACGACGGGTTTTGTGCTTCACATCTTTCCGAATATCACGCTGCTTGTAGTGTATTCCGTTTACTAGGATTTCATTGAAAGTGAAAGTAGACGGGTTGATCAGCTGCGTTCTGAAGAATGCTTGATTCAAGTTCAGTGTGTGTGGCGCACTTCTCAGCAGAAGCCATGAAACGGTAAAGGTCAACAAATTGATTTAAAAAGACATCATGTATGAAGTTTTTCCCCCCCTCGTTTTGGCTTTGCATCCGCTGTCAGGATTTTCCGATAATGAATCTCGTGATGCTGATATTGAATTTTAATTTTTGCGCGTGTAAGCTCTGCTTGAAGTTAGCTGTGACAGACCTTACAGGTTTTCAAAGCCTGTCTACCTTAGGCCTACCACATTGTTTAGTTAACACCTTGTCATTTCGCGTTTGTCCAGCGGTTCACCTCCGTGAACCTTGCGCCCCTTGTCTAAAACATATTTCAGGATGCCATCTCACCATGAGAAAACGTAACGTTATGGTGACTGTGCGAGATCAAAGCTTTGGCATACTTAGTAAAGGTCTTGCACATAATAACATTGAGCTGAATATTTAGTGGAAATAGCCTACTGTAGCATTGTGCTGATAGATAAAAAGTCGCCAATTTAAAGGCGCAGTCCGCGTTTTAACCCTAGCTCTCCATTTAGTATGTGCGCTTGTAAAACTAGTGTTGTAGCCGCTTAGCCTACACAATCCTGGTGCAGTAGCTTAAAACAGCCTACCATTTATTTTAGGAGGAGAGGTGTAGGACCTACAGTGTTACTTTGGGAGGAGGGGAATCAATGTAATTTGATTATCTTTGGAACTGAAATATCAACAACCTTCAAGTTGCAACCTCTTCAATCAGCATCAAAATATCAGTAGGCCTATCACATGATTCACTATTTTGTACGTAGGCCCAGAGGACTGTTAGGGGGCAGGCTATATATTATCATCAAGTAGGAGTATAGTAAATAATTTAGTCAACATTTTAACTCAATGTTGGTTTAAGTTATAAACAAAACATGTTATAAATGGAAAAAATCCATGGTTCTGCGTCACTGTTGGCAAAATGATCATGATGGCCTATATATTTCAGCCATATTTGGTTTAGTCTTGTGTAGGTTATAGGCTACATCAGAGACTTTCTAATGTGGAGACACAGCACTCAACAAATACTCCATATAATGGGGCTAGTTTGTCACGCCAATATGGCCGTTGTCTACACATATGTGAATACATTGAGCCAATCATGTGGTGTTATGTGAATACATTGAGCCAATCATATTGTGTGTTGTGAAGACATCGTGCCAATCATGTGTTGTGATCTCCCTGCTGGAGCAAGATTGGTGTCTTGAAGCCTTGCGCACGCACATTTCTGCCGAAATGGATGCCCTACGAGTGCCCAAAAAGCGTTGGCAAATGGCCGCCGAGTGGAGGGACTTGCCTAAAAGGACTTTGGCTACATCTACTTTGCTCTATTATAAATTAGTTTTCTTTAGGCCTTATAGGCTGTATTGTAATATGCTATAATGTTTGAAATATATGTATCTCAATGTATCAATACTTCCCATAAAAGTCATCAGATGTCATCATTTAAAAGGTTATTTTTTCAAAATTTTCTTATGGGGGAGCATGCTCCCAGACCCCCCTAGTATTTGCCCCTTTTCCAGTGCCACCCTCGCATAGGATTTGCCTCATGAATTTTATGAAGTGTAGGTGATGTAAATATATACGGTAGCCAACACTATAGTACACTAACCGGGGGGGGGGGGGGGGGGGGGGGTGTCACTCCGTGCTACGTATATTTTCCTTTTTTTTTTTTACCTTTGCCAATCACACCCCTGTACAAGTTTATCAAGCAACCTTGAGGGGGCAGCTAAAACATTTTGCTATGTTTTTAATACTTTTGTGTCATATCAGGTTGGTATCTGTGTGGAGTTTGTTGAAATCTCCACTGCCATTGCAACCCATATTGTGTGAATACCAGACCTTGTGTCCTACAAGCCTAGGTGGCTCACTGGGGTCTCTGTAGTCCCTGCTGTCCCTCAGCTGACACGCCTGCTGAATGAGAAACACGAAACACTCATCAGCAACAGAAATCTCTCTCTCTCTCTCTCTCTCTCTCTCTCTCTCCCTCCCTCTCCATCTCTCACTTCCTCTCTCTGGCCCCCTCTCCTCCCCACTTTATCCTGTTACCGTTATCACAGTCACTATGGAAACGGGGGACATTCACACACATGAGCAGAGGTGTCAGCCCTGTACGTGATGGTTTCCCTTGTTTGTCTGTAACCTTTTGGGAAGATGGGAGAAGTAGAGAGAAACATCTGCAGAAAAAAAGATCAGCAGCCTCAGTCAGGCATGTTTTCTAACAGCTCACCCTCTCCGTCTCAGGCTGGAGTTGGTTCAAAAGGTATCAAACAGCATGAAGTATACAGCCCTCTGAGTATCCAGCACAGTTTTAAAAAAATACTGTAGAAATAAGTAGTTCGTGATCAGACTGTATTTTTTGTTTGAAGGAAGAATGAGGCCACCTGCTGTACAGGTTTCTTTAGTCTCTTTAGTCTGCAAGTGTCTTTGGCACTTGACTGTTTCGGGGCACTCTGTCATATTATGTCTCATATTATGTCAGAACCATCTCTCAGGGCCACTATAGGAAGACCCTTTGGGAGTCTTAAAGATGATTTATCTTATAGGTATGGCAGACCACACAGCATAATTGGGCGTGCGTCTTTAAAAAGTCTGAACAACATGCTCATGGGTCCCTTATTTATGTTCTGTTGCACCCTGAGCAACACGGCTCTGGTGCCCCTAACAGCCCCTGTGGCTCAGCAAGCAGCAGGCCCTGTGAATCCCAGCCTAATTTCCTCTCCAGTTATAGTGGGCTGGGTGGGGTTTCTGCTGGGTGGCAGCGACTACACACTTAAAAACTAGGTGGATTTAGCAAAGAGAGAGACAGAGGAAGAGAGAGAGAGAGAAGGGGAACCTGTTCATTTTGACAGGGGGCAGGCTTACAGTACAGTATATTGGAGAGCACTGCAAGATGGATACTCCCTCTCACAGGAAAGCCTCATGTTATCAAGTACCATTTTCCAATAAAGCCCATCAGTCAACAGTCTTCTCAAAAGCACTCTGTGTGTGTGTGTACATTTGTGTCTGTGTGGTGTGTGTGTGTGAGAGAGAGAGTATGTGTGCGTTTGTAGCATGGCTGGGACACCACTTAACCATAGTACATTTAAATGGAGGTCGAGAAATTATTGCACTGCAGACTGGTGTATTGCTTTAATGTGATCCCTCTCGACCAACAGTCATACTAATTCATCAGATTGGATGATTGGCTTGAGGTCCATGGCTGCATTCACAGTGCTTGACATGCAGCTAATGATAAACAGATTATAAACAAGAGCCCATAACTATAGAGGGTAGCTATCTTTGGGTTTCAGCTTTCAGTTTTGATTATAATTAACCCAGTTAATCTACTTCAATGTCTTGTAATATAGGCAACCCTATTACTGAAGTAAAGTTTCCTATCACTGATTTGTATGTAAAATTAGTTTTCTGTGTCTGGCAAGAAACCTTCATCTTAAAAATATATGTTTGAACTGTGTGCAGTGCAGACACCTAGATGTATCCATTTGATTTCTCTAAGAGTAGGAGTCTTACAGCAGCAGACATAGAAAATGCCCTTCAGCAGTGATGCTATTACAACAGATTGGTAGAGAGATGTCATAGGGTTACACCATGTTTGAAACAAAGCTCCATTAAAAGTCTTTATAGATGCATACCATTACAATGGTGATGCTTACGATCAATCTGCCCCTTTGTGGTTGTGTTTAGAATCTGCCGTTTTCATGAACACTCAGCTCTATGTGATATATTTTTAGTCTTTTTTTTGGTGCTTGGCAGCTTTTATAGACAGGCTATTTTGGGAGGTGTTGTGAAAGCCTGCTGTGTAATGTGGAATTCTCCTGCCCTCATTATGTGGGCTGTTGGGGAGCCTCCTTTGATTTCCATTTCTGTCTGATACACGGCCTTGAGTTCTGCCCTGGTCCTCCGAGACGCCTCAGAAAAAAGCGTCAAACACACAAACTTAGAATAATATTCAAACCCAGAGAGTGATGCACGTGTGTCGCTAGCGGGAGATGAAAGCAAGCCGTGTGTCTCTGCTCCTCTCTAAGGTGTGCGAAGCACGCAGGGCCACAGAGAATTCATTAGTGTTCCAGAAAGAGCTTGTCACACTCCTCCCTCTGACAGGGCTGCCGCAACTCATCTACGCACTTTCTGATATGACAGGAAACACAGAAAACATGGATAGCATGGCGTCAGGCACTTACATTCTGAAGAAATGAAGCCAAAATTGGTCAGCCATATTGGCAAAATTGCAACCAGTCTGTAGCTCGGTGGAGCCAGACCATGCGTTGTGAACAGCAAATTAGTCAGATCTGACAATTGATCGGAATTGACCATATTTGGTTAAAACTCATCCATTTTTCTTCCTTCCAGTGACCTCACTTTTTGACTGAACTCACTACACTGCCCATGGTGTTCACCATCACTGCTCTACAACCCTACTCCTATTCCTCCTGTCCTTCACACTCAGTCTTCTGGCAGGAGTGGGCTCTGCACGAGACCTACTGAGGCCTACTGTGGTGACCTATCCAGGATCCCACCCACCCTCCCTTCTCTCATTAGAGTGCGTGCTGGTTGTGGGTGGTGCACACTGGTGGTTGCCCTTTAACACCCCCCAAACACCCCCCCCCCCCCCCCCAGTAGGCTGTGCATGCTGAGAGCTCTCTGTGGACGGCTGTCCTGCCGTGATGCTATGTAACTGTGGGGCTCTGGCCAGCGGATGTGTAGTGCTCTCTCTCAGTAGTGCTCTCTCTCTCAAGCCCCTGCAGCAGGCCAGGCTGGGCCAGTTTAGTCCTCTGCAGAGTTGACGAGTATCAGAGCTGGCGGAGGAGACTCCACATTTTGGGAGATCACAGCATGCCACGTTCTCTCTGGAACTCTTGTGTGTGGCTGGTCCTTTTTACTTTGATGACATGGGTCACTTTAACAGAGTCTGTACAGATTTCCTTTTGATTTACTAGCTCCCTCACTTCATCTCATGCCATTCACCATTGACTGTCATCAGCCTTGCTTTGTTATAAAGGGCACCACACCAAAACTCCACCAGAGCTGGTCACCTGTTTCTACCCTATCTCCCTCTCACTGCCTCTCTCTCTCTAGCTGCCTGTAAATAATGAATGAAAGAGCCCCCAGCTGCACAGAGTGAGGTGTACTCCCCTCTCAGAGGCCTGTGGTGTGTGTGTGTGTGTGTGTGAGTGTGTGAGTATCGTGACTGGCATGCTGAGAGAACTCTAGGCAAAGAGAGAGGAGAGATGCATACCAGATGTTTGAGTAATGAGGTGGGTTTCACTGGAACGTAACACATTCCCAGGGATGTTTGCAGAAAGAAATTCTTCCCTGTCTGCAGAGCGAGCATGTTCTCACTCCCTTCCCCGCCACCCCATCCCCCATACAGATTTGAGATCACACTATACTGACTTTGCACTCATTCACTCCTCAGCTCTCATGACCTCCCCCCCCCACACACACACACACCTACATGACTTTTAGCACTTTTACATCCCTCTCCCTATGCTACAGACCTTTTATTTATTTTCTTATTTCATCACACATCAAAACACACACACACACACACACACACACACACACACACACACACACACACACACACACACACACACATCTGACTCTCCAACTTTTGCACATCTCCATAGAACTTTTTATTTATTATTTTTGATTTCTCCTCCATCTATCTACCCATGTCCTTGATTGCCTAGCCTTTCTGCCCCCCCCCCCCACCCCCATCCCCAACACACACACAAAAAAACACACACACTTACATCATCACTGTCATCACCACACATACATACAGCACACTGCTTGCTACAGTAAGCCTCCTCTACATACTTGCTGCACACTGCCCCCCCCCTCCCTACATACACAGCACATTGTCTTCAGGATCTTCTCCAACACACATCCTCTACATACTTACACACACCGAGACCCCTGGCAGTTGGGTTAGCCCCTTGAGTCGTGGATCTGCCCAAGGTTTCTTCCTTGGTAAGGGAGTTTTTCCTTGCCCCTGTTGCTCTTGGGTGCTCCCTTTTGGTGCCCCCCCCCCTCCATCCCAATCCTCCCCCACCTTTCTTATGCAGCCCCCCTCCCCCCCATAAATGCACAAATAGGCTGACACCAGACATAATTTCACTGCATTTCTTACTTCCAGTAACTATATGCATGTGACAATAAACTTCCTTGTATCTTTGTATCCTTGTATCCTTGAGATTAAGCCTGGTCTAGTCTTTCTTTCCTCCTCATAGTAGCTGTACTGGTGTCCTAATCAAATCTGTACGTGTTGGATATATGCACACTCGTGCCATGAAATGTACACACACAAACACAAACTCATCACACGCATGCACAGATTTAAGCACACATATACAGGCCCAATTACCTTGAAAACTATTTATTTGATCGACGCATTAGTCAAAAAATCAGATCAAAGCAGCACATGATGGAAAAATAGTGACAGAACTGGGCACCTCTGTAAAGCTGTGGAATATTGTGGAATTTAAGACAATGAGGCATCGTTTATTATGTTTTTCATTAGCTGGTGATTGAAGCAAATTGAAGTTGAAACCATAGAACATTATGATTTCTTTTTTGTTTTGCACTCACCATTCTGTAATATGCCATGTCCTGTAAAACTTAATGTGCTGTGATGGATAGCTAAGTGGAAGTGGCAATTTGTTATTGATTACAGATATGTTTTTTAATGTCTGCACACACACTCACACAGTCCAACACATCATAACTGCAGTTCAGTGATCCAGCACTCCTCCTCCCCTCGCTGCCAGTGTGTCAGTTCAGACACTCCTCTCTCTGCTCAAACACAGACATTACTACTGAGGCCCAGGCTTAGCAGCAGCGCTTGCATCAGGGTTGACAAGAGTGGACAGTGAGTTCACAACGAGCTGTTGGCCTTTTTCCCCTTCCTCGTTTGATCTCATTCTCATTCCTGTCCTCTGCCTCCCACTCTACACCGTCCCCCCCCCCCCCCCGTTCTCACCTCACTCTCACTTTCCTTCATCCCCATCTCTCCTGCAGACACACACACACACACACTGTCACACACACACACACACACACACTCTCACACACACACACACACACACACACACTCTCACACACACACACACACACACACACGTCTCCTGTCTGTTTGTGTTAACAAAGTAAAGTCTGAATCTCACCTCATTTCACACACACAACTGTTTCTCCCGTTTGCCACCTCTCCTCACAAGCAGACACACACTTACACACTGTACTGCAGTTTCCTTCTAAATTAAACACAACCTCTGCTGCTTGTAAAAAGACCCAACAAGTCTGGTTTAAAGATCTCTATATCTGTCCAGCCCTCCCTCTGTCTCTCTCTCACTGAGTGCCACACTCTCCACTGAAGAGTGCTAGAGTCCTTAGACTTCAGGGGTGATCACCCAAGAGTAGACCACGATGCGCTGGAGTATTTTCAAGTAGACATAAGCCTGATGTCCATTAAATACAAGTGTTGCTAGACAGTAACATGTGCATGCTCACGTCACACGTACACAACTTCAGCACTCCTTAGTTAGGCATGTCAGTGAATGTTTCTTTTTCTTTCTAATCAGACGGGTTACAAGAGCCTCAGGGCTTTGGTAGTGTAAACCTCCTAATGCACGTGTGTTCTGTTAAAAAGCCTTGGTAAACATCACTGGTATGATCCAAGATCGTGGATCTTTTTGTAGAATCTTACTGTGTAAAGTGAGACACCAAGACCTCCAGCAATCATCACTGATCTCTTCCTCCTCCCTCTCTGTCTACAGTGCTCTGTGCGAAGAACCTGGCCAAGAAAGACTTCTTCCGTAAGTATCTAACCCAGTACAGCTCAGCTCTATTTCGGTAGGCTGCCACAGATCCTCTGCTCTCGGCTTTGAAGTGTGCCTAGAGAGATAAGAGTCCCCCACCAGAGGGGAGAAATGTGGGTCAGTTGGAGTCGATTAAAAAAAAATGCCACTGCCTGCCAGACCCGCTTTCTTTTCTTTTCCTACTGTGTCTGTCTAGATGTTTGGCTGCTGCTTGCTGTCAGTTCTTTGTGTTTCTCAATGTATTTTCATCTATCTATCTATCTATCTATCTATCTATCTATCTCTCTCTCTCTCTCTCTCTCTCTCTCTCTCTCTCTCTCTCTCTCTCTCTCTCTCTCTCTCTCTCTCTCTCTCTCTCTCTTTGTAGCAGTGTGTTTTATGTTTCTGTTCTTGATATGCATGTTATATTCTCTCCACTCTCCATTTCTCTGTTGTTACATACCTCTTATTTCCCCTCCCTACAACAAGAAAAGTGATTTGCGATCTTACCAAAAACTGAATTGTCTACATAGTATAGTGTTGGTCATTAGTGTTGATGAAAGATATATCTAGGTCTCCAAGTGTTCATGTATTCTGTTTTTACACTGGTACTCTCTCTCTCTGTGGACTGCAGGACTCCCAGATCCTTTTGCCAAGGTGGTGGTGGATGGCTCGGGACAGTGCCACTCGACAGACACTGTCAGGAACACGCTCGACCCCAAGTGGAATCAGCACTATGACCTGTGAGTCCTCACTCGCTGCTCTCCGTCTGTGGCCAAGCTGTTAACACAGCAGGGGGCTCCGAGCCAGACACCAGCCCGGTGGTCAGGTCAAATCTCATGCGTTAGGGAAGCTCGCTGAAATACATTATTCAAAGCTCAGTCAAATATACCAAATATACACCAAGTCAAAATGCAGATACTTTCTTCATGATTCAATAGGTAAGGAAGATGAGGGGCCTAATTTGTATGAAAGAAAAGCTCAGCCGATGGTGAGCTCCTTGGGGATGCCACTTCAGTGTTGAAGTGTCTACTTGTCTGTCACTCTTTCACAGAAATACTTTGTATATAGAAGCTGCAGTTTTCGGCATGTGCAGTCTTTCCTCGTATTTCATGTGCAGCAAAGGCATGTACACACTCGCATTCTGGCTCTACACGTGAGCGCACATGCACACACCCTCAACCAGAAAGGAAGCTCTTGTCCTGTTTGCTGTTTGGTTGCCTGGACTACCTTCCCCTCTGTCTCAAACATGGCTGTTTAATGAGCTGCTGGCCGGCTGGGTCACATGGCCTATGTGCTCACAGCAGCTGCCTTGGGGTCAGTCTTTAGCACGTTGGAAGTGTTTACCATCCTGTAGGTTCTGGTAGCAAGATGAGTGCTGGTACTAGACTAGCCAACCCAGGCAAGGAGACAATGCCTATAGGAAGCTTTAGAGGGAAAACGATTGATTGATTGATGGGTAGACATGGGCAACTGTATAGGTATCTCAATGGAGCCTAAAAAGTAGCTAGGAGCAGGTAGGTGCAGGAGGCCTCCCTCAGTCAGCGGAGAGTTGAGTGTGTAGTGCAGAGTATGCTTCATATTGCTGAACTACAGTGGTTCTGACACTTCAACACACTGCTTAAAAAGCAATCTAATAAAATGCAAGCACAATTCAGCTAAACTCCAGTTACACAAGACATTACACATTACATTAAGGATGTGTTTCCAGAAGACGCTTAAAAGTGCTGAACGTGTCTGGATTGTGACGTGGCAATATGTTAATAGTTACTTTAATACTTTTACTTGTGTTGTATCTATTTTCATGTTTTCCTGAATAGCATTGCTTTGAGCTCTCATGGCCACTATACTGTACAGTGTGTGTGCGTGTGTGTGCGTGCGTGTGTGTGTGCGTGTATGTGTGTGTGTGTGTGTGTGTGTGCTCCACGGGTGTCAGTCATGGCCTGGTGACTCGTTCTTTGCAGGGTGACCTTTGCTCCCTCCTTCAGTTGCAGGAAATGGTTGGCATGCCGCGACTGACAGATGGCAGTCCCCAAGGCTGCTGCCTCTCCTGCCACCCAGGAACAGTGACGAGATCACAGCTCTCACACTCACACTTGGCAATACTATACACACTCGTGCACGCGCGCGCGCACACACACACACACACACACACACACACACACACACACACACACACACACACACACACACACACACTCTGCGAAGATATTCCCAGTGGCATGTAAAGTAAATGGAGATTTCCGGTCTGGATTGACACGCTAGAGCCTTCAACTATGCAGAGGGGCCATCATTCATGGCCTGAAGTATTGATAGAAAGGGTGGGAAAGTGCATTTAGATTCAAGAGAGTGTGATGTCAAAAGTCGAACAAATTAATAAATACGAGGGGAAAACATTTCTGAAATAATAATACACTTATCAATGTTTGCACAGCACTTTTCATGTCGAATTGGTTGAATAAAGGAAGATTTGTCTTACCCCTGTTTACCACCCCCCTCTCTCTCTCTGGCATGAGTGCCCGTTTCATTCCGGCTGGGCAGTCATGCCCGCCTCGGGAGCAGGTGGGGGTTTGTGTGTGCCTTCGGGTGCAGCTGCTCGGCCCATCTAAAGGAAGCCCGGCTCCAGCTCGTGCCCTCGCCCATGCCAAGCAGGGCTCTGTGGGAGACCATTCAGTCCGCAGGACTTGTGTGGCACCACCCCCCATTAACCTGAGCACCTCACCCCAGCATTGGGCTCTCAGAGGGAGGTCTTGTTAGGCAAGGCAGCCCCATTGTCTGGGAGCTCTGATTTTGGCCGTCGCCAAATATGGCAGATGAAGCTTTTTTTTTTGGTCTAGAGTTTTGAATGGAACAATCCCCATCCTGAGCTTTCTTTTTTTAAGTAAGTTAATATGAACTGTCTTTCTGCACATGCGGTACCTTGGCTTCCAGTTTAGAGTCTGTGTTTTTAAAAACCTTCATGATAAAGCCTTTGTTAGAAAGTCCCCCAGCAGGCAGATGATACCGCTGATTATACTAGCTGCAGGCACACACACACACACACATACACACACACACACACACACACACACACCCTTGAGCTAAGAGCACAGTGATTAATGATCCACAGAATCACAGCTCAAACATTCAAGGCCAGAAAGGTTCACATTCACAGACTCTGTGTGTGTGTGTCTCTTTGTTGGTGCCTCCTTACAGGGGCTGCATTGTAATGACCAATGCAGACTAGACCCGAGGTCTTTTTGATGTGGTCTGAAAATGAGTCACAAGATTAATTGTACCATGTACATGTAAATCCACTGGATGACTTCTCTCTCTCCTCCCCCCCTCTCTCTCACTCACACTCTCTCGCTTTCTCTCTCACTCACACTCACTCTCTTTCTCTCTCACTCACACTCACTCTCTTTCTCTACTATTTCTCTTTCCATCTCTTTCTCTCTCTCTCTATCTGCCGCTCTCTTCTTCCTTTCATCGTGCCCAGATACATCGGGAAGTCGGACTCCATCACCATCAGTGTCTGGAACCACAAGAAAATCCATAAGAAGCAAGGCGCTGGGTTTCTGGGCTGTGTACGTCTGCTGTCCAACTCCATCAACCGCCTCAAAGACACTGGCTGTAAGGCACCCTTGGTTCTTTGTGTGTGTGTATGTGTGTGTGTGTGTGTGAGTGAGTCTGTCTGTGTGTGTGTGAAGTTAAATGTGAATGTGCATTGTGGGAGTATAGCAGATGCTAAACTTTCCCCTCTGTAGCCCACTGCTCTGCTCTGTACCCCACTCACAGGTGTGTTTATGCTGTTAGGTGAGGGTCAGTGAGGGGCTTTGTGTGTGTGTGTGTGTGTGTGTGTGTGTGTGTGTGTGTGTGTGTGTGTGTGCGTGCGTCTCGGTCTCGCCATCCCTGCTCTGGTCCGCTCAGCTGGATGTCACGCTCGGCCTCTGCTCGTCACTCTCTGTCAGGTCAGCCCCGTCAGCCCTCACACCCCCTCCGGGAGCTGACGGTCATCCAGGCTTGAGTCATTGTAGCACCAGTCCAAGCGCCACAGTCAGTCGGACGGGCTGACCCCTCTTCACTATTTCTGCATGTGGCAAAGCCAACGTAGTTGTTTGTTTGTGTGTGTGTTTTGTTTTGTTTGTTTGTTCTTTGTTTCCTCTCCAGAGAAATCAAGAGGAATTTTAATGGGACTCCAGAGTTAGCATGACTGTCTACATGTCTGTCTGTTTGTGGATTGCTTGGTGGAATACTTTTCAATGTTTCATTTGTAGTGGTTGTCTGCCTGATTTGTTTGTATGTGTATGTGCTTGCAGGCGTGTGCGTGTGTGTGTGTGTGTGTGTGTGTGTGTGTGTGTGTGTGTGTGTGTGTGTGTGTGTGTGTGTGTGTGTGTGTGTGTGTGCATGTTCAGCAGACAGTGCACTCTTCATAACCCTTTTTTCTCTCTCATCTCCTTTTCCTGTGGCTCGGACACAAAAGAACTTTCCAGACAGTCCACAGCATACGCAGCCTGCGCGGAATAGTGCTGGCTTTGTGTTTGGAGAGGGGGTTTGCTTGAATTTTTGACCCCTCTGGCTGAACTGCGGCATTCTGGGTATTTTTGAAAGGCCTCGCCTGAACAGAGGAACTCACCTCCACACAAAAGTTGACCTGGTCTCTCTCTCTCTCTCTCTCTCTCTCTCTCTCTCTCTTTCTCCTTCTCTCCTCTCTGTCTCTGCCCATCTCCATCATTTCTCTCCAGACCAGAGACTGGACCTCAACAAGCTGAGTCCCAATGACAGTGACACGGTCAGGGGGCAAATAGTCAGTGAGTATGAGAGGAGTCTCACAACGAGATGAACCCACATTCCCAACACACTCACAGCACTTCCAGAGATGACGGGAATGTTCTTTTCATCATCACTCAGCTAACCAATGGATCCATCTCAATACAGCACAAAGTCAGTTTGTTCTAACAGGTCACTAGTAAGTCAGTCACTAGTAGCAGTCCAGTCAGATGCTTGGCCTTGTGATGCTAAATAAAAGGAGGAGGGCCAGTGGAGCATTGCGTGCAGGAAGGCAGTGAAAGATTAGCCCACTGTAGATGTGATTGGTGCAGAATAGTTTCCTTTCTTCACACACACACACACACACACATGCACACACACCTTTATGCTCTCACGCACATCCCTTAGCGTGTGAGGCCAGGCTCACAGGCTCAGTGGCAGCTGCCCTTCTGAAGTCTCATCCCCAAAACCACAACACTCACTCCTGCAAGGCCATTTTTTATGAGCAGAATATCCCCACAATCAGGCTCCACAGGCTGCTCTATGCTCCCCAGCAGTGTGTGTCTGCCTTAAGAGAATACAACACAGCCTGTTGTCTGACACCAGTTGTTCCACCTCAGAGTCCTGAACCCACCACTAACATTGCGAGTCATCCTGTACGTCACCTATTTAATCTTGTGCAGCAGAACAGATCACAGGCCCCTGTAGAAGCCCCTGTAGAAGCTATTACCATTAGACCATCCTGTGCGATTGCTCTGGTGCCAGAGGTCAGTGTCTTAAGTGATGTCCCTGTCTGTGTTTCATCTCCACAGTGAGCCTGCAGTCCAGAGACCGGATAGGCTCGGGAGGCCCCGTGGTGGACTGCAGCCGCTTGTTCGACAACGACCTTCCTGATGGGTAAGTTTGTGTGTGTGTGTGTGTGTGTGTGTGTGTGTGTGTGTGCGCTCTGTGGTATCACTTTCCTTCTTCCCTATCAGAGCAGGCCCAAACCACTAGACCACCCAAAAAGACTAAAGACTACAGCTGCCTCGACCACAGATAAGATAGCCCTTCATCTGCTCGGTCACTGGACTCCATCAGAAGCAGGGACAGCTCCTCTCTAGACAGCAATGTCGGCCCATTAGCCTAGGACTGAAATGACTGAAGAGCAAATTGAAGACAGACCGTGTTTTAGGAACTCTGCCTCCAGTGGGGAGTTGAACCCATGACCTCCTGGCGTCAGCCAGCGCTGCGCTCACTCTTCATCCTAACTCCCAGTCACATTCGCCCCACAGCACAGGGGAAGAGTGGTCCATTTGGTACAGGGCCCATAGTCCTTAGTGAGCAAGTGCGAGTGTAGCTTGGGGAGGCAGAGGATGCAGCGAGGCCAGATGGAGGCTGTCCCATTAGAGCAGCGAGGACGCGCGTCACGGATCAAGCTGTTCCCTTTCGTCTGCAGCCTCGGGGCCCCAAACACACACAGATCCAGGACAAGGAGACTTTTTTGGGGAGCGCTGATGAGCCTATTAACGTGTGTGTGTGTCTGTGTGTGTGTGTGTGTGTGTGTGTGTGTGTGTGTGTGTGTTTCTTTCTTTCTTTCTTTCTTTCTTTCTTTCTTTCTTTCTGTGTGCCTCATTTGGCTTTGTCACTGTCTGCAGATGGGAAGAGAGGAGGACCGCATCCGGTCGAATCCAGTACCTAAACCATATCACACGTAGCACACAGTGGGAGAGGCCCACCAGGTGAGTGTACTACATTACCCACAATTCAGTCCTGCCACCCCTTGGCATGACAGCGACAGCACAAACACACATACACACACACACCCACACACACACACACACACACACACACACACACACACCATCCTTCTCCTCTCTCCTCTTTAGCCTCTCTCTTTGTGCTCCTTCTGACTGAAGCCTCAGCTAGCCCGCGCGCAGGATAGACAAAGCTCTGCCTGTTTCTCAGAAGACTGACAGATCTGAGGCGCGAGCAGAGGGCTCTCTTAAAAAGGCCTCTGAATGTGTTTGTTTATGTGGGGCGCTCGTCCAGGCTCAGCTGCCTTCCACTGTTTGGTCTGGAGATGTGCAGTGAAGCCACCGCAATGCTAATATATGAATATACAAAGGCCCCGGCCGGCCTTATACGGCACTTACAAAGAATCCATTGATCTTGCGGACCCCTCGGCCGTTGAAGCGGACACGGTCAGCTCCAGAGCAGCGGCTGCCCGCTTGGTTTAACGTCAGTGGGAGGTGGGAAGACAGAAACAGCGGTGTGTTTTAACGATTGGTGCCATTGACATTTTGACGTCAGCCGGGTACCACAGCAACAGCAGCAGGAGCAGGAAACGCGCCGTCGGGGTTTGCAGCATCCGTGCTGCCCCTCCTTAACAAACATTTAGTCTTTCTCCATCCAACGTAGTAGAGGGTCTGTTGTCTTTCTGCTCTGCTACCTCACACCCTGTCACCTTTTTCAGGTGTCACTCATGCGCTTCTCTCTCCTCTGATAGGCCGGCGTCGGAGTACTCCAGCCCCGGGCGGCCACTCAGCTGCCTGGTGGATGAGAACACTCCAATCATGACACCCAACGGCGCGGCAGGGGTGCAGGGTGGGAACCTGCGGGTGCAGGAGCGCCGCGTCCGCTCCCAGAGGCACCGCAACTACATGAGCCGGACGCACCTGCACACGCCACCCGACCTGCCCGAGGGCTACGGTGGGTACCGCCTGCACACTCACACCATGCTCACACACACACTGTACAGGACACTCAAGAGTTTCAAAGTCAGCCTCTGTGAGAAACACATAGAAGTTATATTTACAACCCTGCGTTTGACTTCTACCAAAGGACTTTTGAAATGCCAGACAGACCTATTCAGATGTGCCATTTCATGGCAATTAAATAGCTTTGGGGCCGGTTCTTGCCCACATTTGGATGGACTAAATTGGTGCGAGAACCTCTCTTGTGATTTTTGGAATCTCATCACCATGGGAATGCTCTCTGATGATTCAGCGGGTTCAGTTGACACGTTCCCTTTTGACATACACTGCTCACACAAACTCACCAGGCACCACTGAATAATTGATGACACTTTGCATGTTTTTGAGTGTGGGATTAGAATAGACTCTAAACCAGGTGAAGAGCTCTTTTAGGGGCCTCTAAGGGTAGCAGACAGGATGATCCCAACTGTGTGTGAAATCTTCTTTTGTGCTCGGAAGCATTGAACATATTAGAGAAGGGTGTTAGTTTGGTTTTAATGACAGCGTAGTCGTCCTGCCTTGCTCTTTCTCTGCCTTCTGTTACTTTTAAATGGTTTTGAACTGTCTAATTGCATTGCTAGACGTGAGCACATAGCTGTGTTGTGTTGTGCGCGTCGTTAACTCCTCTCTGTCTCTGTCTCGCCCCACAGAGCAGCGCACTACTCAGCAGGGTCAGGTCTACTTCCTGCACACGCAGACCGGCGTCAGCACCTGGCATGACCCACGGGTGCCCAGGTAAATGCTCCGGAATATGTGTGTGTGTGTGTGTGTAGTGAAGGGGGCAGAGAAATAAGGTACTACCACTTTATGTGCCCATGTAAATGCACCAGTAAAGTAAGAGTATGTATCTGTATGTGTGCTGGAGACTTCTTTTACTCTTACTACTTTGAGTAATTTCTATTGTTATCTGTATGTCTATTTGTACACTGCTGGGTTCATTGTAGGTAACGATATATAAAAATACAAAAGATTATACAATGTCCCACTCTTCTATCAGTGTCCTCCAGAGGACATGTCCTACTCTTCTATCAGTGTCCTCCCGAGGACACGTCTCACTTCGGTCCATCTGTCTGTCCTCTCTTTCCATCAGGGACCTGAGTAATGTGAACTGTGAGGAGCTGGGGCCTCTCCCACCAGGCTGGGAGATTCGGAACACGGCCACCGGACGGGTCTACTTTGTGGACCACAACAACCGCACCACGCAGTTCACAGACCCGCGACTCTCCGCCAACCTCCACCTAGTGCTCAAGTGAGTCCCCCTCTCCTTTGCCCCACACAGCAACACGACCCAGGCATTTCCGATCTCGCAAGCCCGAGCATGCGCTTCGGGGGGAGAAACTGAAAAATCATGGGGGAAATTTTTTTTTTTTAGATATGCATGGTTGCCAAGTATGTCTCCTTCAGACATCTCAGGGAGACGCATGGCAGAGCAATATGTTACATGATCTCTCTGCAGTAGAAAAAAGAGCGGCTGAATCGGGAGTATTCGTGTGAATTAACACTGTTTATTTTCTTTTCTGTCTGGAGCAGCCCAAGTGCTAATGGTTCCCGTGCCACGCCTGATGGTCCGAACAGGTGAGCTCTGCTTTTGACACACTCCTTAGTCCCCCCCCCTCTCTCTCTTGCTCTCTCTCTCTCCTCTCTCTCCTCTCTCTCTCTTTCTCACCCTCTGCTCTCTATCTGTTTGTCTCAGCTTGTCTGGGTTAATCTCTCCTTGTCCCCCCTCTCTGTCTGTCTGCCTTCCTCACACTTTTCTCTTCTGCGCTTCCTCTCATGTGTGAGGTTGGAGACAGGACAGGAATGCATCGGTGGACAGCTCCGGTTTCTCTGCCAGATCTCTGTTCTGTGTCGTATCGGAGAACAGAACAGTGATTTTTTTTTTTCTCTCTCTCTCTGTATTTCTTTCCTCCCCCTGACTTTGCCTCCCAGGATCCTCTCGGCAATTTGGAGAGGAATCTCAGCGAAACGAGGGCTGGCATTCCCAGTATGTTCGCCACGCTGGAATGTGTCTCGTGCACAGAAACTGCCCGCACCGGCCATCTGCGAGCCGCGGCGTAGACGCTCACATGTTGTTCCAGGACGAGGGAGTTCGGGGCAGGGCCAGGGCCAGCTCAGTCAGCTGGCCTGTGGTTCGTGGTCGCAGTCAAAGTGGAGTTTGTGTTTCGTGTGGAGCAGAGCTCCCCACAGCGCACAGTCCCACACCTCGCCATAGCAAAGGAGTAATGATCACCAGATGAGTGGGGCCTGTAATTAGGCAAATACAAGGCTGTTTATAATAGATTTCCAGCCAGCGTGTCCAACCCAAGACACAAGTCAGGTCTTAAGTGAAGGTTTCGGGATGAATGTGTGGTGATGTCTGGTCAAGAGGGATGGAGGGAGGGGGAGGAGGTTGTCCTCTGGGAAATGCTGTCCTCTGTCCACAGGGAGAGATGCTGTGATCAGCCAGCATCCACTGATTGCCGTTTGGACGTTTGTAAGGGACACAGGCCCTTCTGGGTCAGGGAATGAACTGCGACACAGGAAACAGATGGAGAAAGTCCACTGCGGTTTGGGTCGGACCCTGAATAGGGGTCCACAGAGGTCTCATGTGACCCCAGACTGTGAGATTCTCCTCTTGCGTCCTCCACGCAACAGTGACCATTCCCAGAGCCCTATAGTGGAATCTGAGTTGGCTCTGAACAGTTATGAGTTAGTGCGCATTCCAGCGAATGATATGAGAAGACAGAAACGAAAATGGGAAAAGATACCAGCTGGCTTTTCCCCAAAACATCTGCCTTTTATCAAGTCCAGAGAGCGATTTGAGCAATTCACACCCTGACACTGTCATGCTGCAAGAATGTGTCATATACATGTCACAGTCATCACAGTTATGCAGCCTGTTTTATATCTTCATAAAATATGAAGCCGCCAGGTCAGGCTCTTGCCTCTGCACAAGCATCCTCACTGACCAGGCCTGTCACTGGAGCTGATCATATATAGATTGTGTATAGTTTGAGTGCCTCCCAGTAGTGCAACTTCTGTGGAGAGGTGGCACATGAGCTGTGCTCTGAACAGTTGTTGCATGCACATGTTCCTGTTGGTGTATAAAAAGAGGACAAAAGCATTTGTGCACACACACACACACACACACACACACACACACACACACACACAGAGAGAGAGAGGCATAACCGCACTCCTAATTTGTCTGGAGTGTTGCTCTCGCTCGCCAATGTTTGGGTGCTGTCTGGCAGGGCTGCTCCTTTCCTGCTGGCCGCTGCCCCTCCCCACCCCGCCTTGCCCCTCGCCCTCTGGGAGTCTAGTCAGCAGGAACTCTGGGAAGACGGAGGGAGTGCGGCCAGGGCTGAAGAGGCTGGCAGTAGGGCGGGTGGGTTGGGCAGGATGTTAGTGTGGCGTTAGCAGCGCTGGCGGTGTGGGGGATCAGCTGGGTGGGGTCCCCCCTTCCAGACACCCCTCCTCACCTCAGGAATGCCAGCCAGGCAGGGGAGGTGGGGTTGAGATCGGGGTTGGGGGGGTTGCACTGCACTGGCTGAACCCTCTCCAATTCCCTTTGCGGCTTCAGCACAACTGGGTCACACACACACACACACACACACACACACATGGACAAAGACATACAAAAAGCCAGCCCAGAGACCTCGGAAATACCATTCTGAGAAGGGCTCTGCCATGGGCCACTACATTTGAATTTCTGTAATAAGTACAGAGGACAGACATGTGGATAGACTGAATTACCCTCAGTTACACAGCATCATTCAAAAGCAGCTGAAACGGGCAGTCAATTACTTGAATTTTTTATTTTACTAGAATTCCCTTGCTCTAAGACTGGCAAACAATTTGGCTTCTCTTAAAATTGTATGCCGCATGACCCAAACCACTGTGTTAATCATGATAGCGTTATCTTATCTGCTGTATTAATTTGAGATTGGCCACATGAGTGTAGATGCACACCATGACGTTGAAACATTGATCTGTAGTGAGGTGGCGACTTCCATTAGCAGCAAAGGCGGGCGTGTGTGAGTGCACGTCAGGTCTCTTTGAGCTGCAGCTCCTCCAGACATCCGCCCATGTTTGTTTACGTCTCCATCTGTCGGCGCTTCTGGGCTTGTGCTTTGCCACTGGCGCATTTCCTCTAGAGGAAGCCGACCATGGCTGCAGCGCCTCGCAGAGACATAAAAGTCCGGCTTCAGAAAGTCCTGCCATGTATTGGTTCTGCCTGTGCACTTAGCACAGGTGATTTCACTGATTAGCGGATCTATCTGGCTTAAGAGTTGTGCTGATAAAAATCGGCTGATTAAGTGAATGGTTGGAACAAACATGTGGCAGGACTTTTACTTTTTGAAGCCAGACTTTTAAATCTCTGGCGCCTCGTATGCGAGTTTCCTACCCACACTTCTCTCCTTCTAGCACAGTTCCCAAACGGAGCCGTGTGGCCCTGGCTTCATTTGATACTAACCTACAGCACAACTCAGACTAACAGTTCGTGTAGACTAGCAGATTGCCATTGTTCTTATTTCGCCTTCTAAAACCTTTCTGCCGTCCCTCCACAGTCGTCCTCCCCAGCTGAAGGAGCAGACCCAGCAGGTGCTGGTGTGTGCAGGGCAGCTGCCTGAGGACCCGGAGTGCCTGACGGTGCCGCGCTACAAGCGGGACCTGGTGCAGAAGCTGAAGGTGCTGAGGCAGGAGCTGTCCCAGCAGCAGCCCCAGGCCGGACACTGCCGCATCGAAGTGTCGCGTGAGGAGATCTTCGAGGTGAGACGTAGGGCCTCCTCTACATGCATGGAACAACATGGAAGCACCTCGCACACACACACACAATATAAGAACAGAGTGACAGATGGACTTGCTTGCTAGAGATAGATGGGTTGTGCACAGGTCTCATAGTGGCTTGACTGGTCTATAGGTTCTTTTGTAAATATTTAAAATGTTTATATTCATCCAAAAATATGTCATCATCCCCAGAGACGTAAAAGTCCGGCTTCAGAAAGTAAAAGTCCTACCATTTATTGGTTCTGCCTGTGCACTTAGCACAGGTGATTTAACTGATTAGCGGATCTACCTGGCTTAAGAGTTGTGCTGATAAGAATGTGGCGGCATCTGATCATCCCCCAGTAGCTGAGCCGCTCATGGTATTCAAAATATCACCTTTGGCTTCTTGTTCTCCTGATTCACCTGAGACTGATGTGTACAATAGTCAGACAGAGACAGAGAGAGATGGAGAGCAGAGCGACACCAGCTCTGCAGTCCAGCATCTGTGCTCAGTGTGGTAATGTGGTCAAGAGAGTGCACGTCCTGCTAGGAGCCCTCTGCTGGTCAAGCTGAGGAAGTACAGCTTTCAGGCTCATCAGCAGTCTCTGGCTGTCTGTGTTTTGCAGTTAGTTGTATGTAAAAGCAAGCATCCTGTTATAAAGTTTCTGACTTTTGAAGGTCAGTGACACAGCCAGGGAGAGTTCTGCAAATACCCCTTAGTGCTGTTGTTACTGATAAACTGCATCGGGGGAAGACAGGAGAGATTGAGAGTTTGTCTGTGTACATCTATCAGCTTCAATCAGAGGCATGTGAAGGGGGCTTTGAGGTTTCAAAGGGCCTGTGTTGAGACTTGTAGTGATAAAGAGTGCCCTCTGAGATCTCTGTGATATGCCTTTTCCAGGAGTCCTACCGCCAGGTGATGAAGATGAGACCCAAGGACTTGTGGAAGAGACTGATGGTCAAGTTCCGTGGAGAAGAAGGACTGGACTATGGGGGAGTAGCCAGGTTTGAGCCCTCACACTGAACACAGAATCACATTCTGCACTAGTCATTGGTGAAAGAATCTAAATGCAGCAATGTGTTGTTTGTTGTTTATTTATTTTTTAAGGGATTGTGAACATTGATTAACATTAGATTAGATGTTAGATAAGCCATTTTCATGTGAAGGTCAGATAAGCTCACCTGTTTTCCCCACTCTCCACTTGGGCTATGTACTAAGCACCAGTAGTTATCTGGTTTGGGACTGACCACCGCACAAAAATGTAAGAACAGCTTTTCCAGCATGCCTCTCCAACGACAAAAGACACCACTTAGCACAGTTAGCACTGAAAGTGATTCAGGCTGTTTGATAGATTCACAGGGTCACAGAGTTGATTTCTGTAGTCCCTTACTGAATTTATTTGAATAGTTATATTGCAATTTATGTAATTGAGTGTGAATGTATAATTTGATCTTCCTTTGTCCGCTGGTCAGTTTTAGTTTGTTTTTAATTCTGTTTTTGTGATGTAGGGAGTGGCTGTATCTGCTATCCCATGAGATGCTGAATCCATACTACGGCCTGTTCCAGTACTCACGGGACGACATCTACACCCTGCAGATCAACCCGGACTCAGCGGTCAACCCTGTGAGTCTCACGCAGTCACACACGAGTGCTCCAGAACATACTACACTGTACCCACACTACATATCCCCTTCATTCACCCTGTGAGTCTCCATCTCACTCACACACACACACACAAACACGCACACACACAGTCTCAAAAATAGATAGCCCGTAGATACACACGTCCTTGAGGTCAGCTTGACTCATATGTCAGTCTAGTGAAACCCACGTCAGAGCACTTAACCCAGCCTTAAAATCGCTAGAGGCTGCAGATGACAGACTGTCCCTGACATAGCATGTGTGTCTGTGTACCCCCACCCTCCCATCTCCACCCCTCAGGAGCACCTGTCCTACTTCCACTTTGTGGGGCGGATCATGGGCATGGCGGTGTTCCACGGCCACTACATCGACGGCGGCTTCACGCTGCCTTTCTACAAGCAGCTGCTGGGCAAGCCCATCACCCTGGACGACATGGAGTCCGTGGACCCCGACCTGCACAACAGTCTGGTCTGGATCCTGTAAGTTTTCTCAACCTAAAGAAGACATACAAATACATTCTCACACACACACACACACACACACACACACACACACCATGAAATGCACACTTTCAGCTGCTAAGTGCATACTTTCAGCTGCTACAATGAAGTAAGGGAAGCTCTAAAATATATGTGTGTGACTTTATAGGGACAATGATATCACAGGGGTGCTGGACCACACCTTTTGCGTTGAGCACAACGCATACGGCGAGATCATTCAGCATGAGCTCAAGCCTAACGGCAAGAACATTCCCGTCAACCAGGATAACAAGAAGGAATACGTCAGGTGAGCAGAGCACCTCCCACCTCCGTACCGTCCTCTCTCCCTCTGGGTGACCATTCCGTTCAAGTCACACTAATCTGCCCCCCATGTCTTACATGTCCCCCAAGAAGTATTAATGCACCGATTCAAAATCTGTCTTCCCTTTTGACAAATATAGGTAGTCTACTTGTGTTTTCATCAAGTGTGAGTGAAGTTTTTGTCACTCTGAGCAGTAGAGCTCGATACACAGATGGCTCTTGACGGATCTCATGCATGTCCACTGCAGCAGAAGGTTGTGGTCACAGTGCTCTCTCACTCTTCCAGGCTGTATGTGAACTGGCGTTTCTTGCGAGGCATTGAGGCTCAGTTCCTGGCGCTTCAGAAGGGCTTCAATGAGGTCATCCCCCAGCACCTGCTCAAAGCCTTTGATGAGAAAGAGTTGGAGGTGAGACACATACACACACACACACACACTCTCTGAGCTCCTGCGTCCCCACTTGACATAAACCTAATTGGTAGCAAGCTTCTGTTAATTGAGTCTACAAATAGTAGATAGTGAAAATGTAGGTAGTGTAAATAAGGTATTTTATGCTGTGGCAGAGTGAAGCTAAGCTTTTGTTCTGAAAGGTTCAAAGGTCTTACCAAGATAACGTTAACCTCAGTAACCTAAATATGTTCTTGTCTCTGTCTGCATCTCTCTTCATGTCTTTTCTTCTCTTTCTTCTCTTGCCTGCATCCAGCTCATTGTGTGTGGTCTGGGTAAGATAGACATTAACGACTGGAAGTCGAACACCCGTCTGAAGCACTGCACGCCAGACAGCAACAGTGTGAAGTGGTTTTGGCGGGCCGTGGAGTCCTATGACGAGGAGCGGCGTGCGCGGCTTCTGCAGTTCGTCACCGGCTCCTCTCGAGTCCCCCTGCAGGGTTTCAAGGCCCTCCAAGGTAACTAACGCCAGCCTTGGGCCTTGACATTCCACATAGTGTGTAACCTGATTGTCCATGATAAAGTTGCATAAAAAGAGATTCATGTCGCCCCTGGGCCCTGGTCATTTTGTTGGTCATTTTTGTTTAAATCGAGGCCTCACTTCAGAACAGTTGACTTAGTCACTTACAAATGATTGTATATTCAATGTTATGTGTGCTAAGTGTCACTTGTGTCGGGTTGTATGAGACTTAGAAGTGCTCATATACATCTTAGTCAAAAAAGTACACACAGTCACATTCCAGTAGTGGTGGCAATTTCAAATGTTATCAATTCAATACAAGTTATTGATAACCCTCCTAGGGGAGTAACAATCTTTGAGTTGGTGTACATGTACTTCTGTGTGTATCTAATTATGAATTCTCTCGTTTATAGGGGCTGCTGGGCCAAGACTGTTTACTATTCATCAGATTGATGCCAGCACAAATAACCTGCCCAAAGCTCACACCTGGTGAGTTACTGATCTGTTGTATTTTAAATGACAAGCTAACAGGCCAGGGTTTCATATTCAGGGATTAAAAATAGTCCAAAGAACAAAAACGAAAACTGGAAACTAAAAACATTTTTGGATGAACATTGTTTCAGAGTGAAAACGCTTCTGCTTTTTTGCACTTCTGGTTAGACGCAAACTGCATTTTGTTGTCTTTGTACTTGTACTCTGCACAATGACAATAAAGTTGAATCTAATAATCTAATTTTCTGTGCCTGAAGTTAGGCGATCAGACATTTTTGAAGATCTACAGCCACTGACAAAAGTATTGTTACCCCTTTAGAAACTTTGGTTTTTAAGCAAAATGCACACACTTTTCAATTTGTTTTTGAGAAAACAAACAAACCAGGACCATTTCAATAGCTCAACACAACTGAAACAACAATTGGTTTCCCCAAATTCAACACAAAATATCACTGTCAAACTCACACGATCTTGGCACCCTTCACAAAAAGTGTCTTTTGCACTGATAAAAGCACACTTTTCATTGTTAAAATCCAGTCCTAAGGTTATGGGTAGTCAGACATCAGCTGTGGTAGCATTCCTGAGAGATATCAGTCCATTTCTAATGGACAGTAGACTCAAGTTTACTCATTTTACATTTCTATTGGTTTCTACGGACAGTATGTCTTCTCCAAGGACTTCCAAATATTTGAATGACTCTACCTACCCCTTTATATGCAGTTGATTATCAGTGTCAGAGGAAGCAAAATAGGCAGTTTCCTACCTGAAACTTGCTAGCTCGGTAATCGCCTACAAAGATAGATAGATAGATATTTTATTGATCCCCGAGGGGAAATTCAAGGGGCCGCTCAGACAATGGCAGAAGTGGCTCATCATGAGGTTATGTGCCATCAAAATGATTTTGGAAATGTTATGTTATGGTCAAAAAACTGTTAAGGGTGCCTTCTATAATTTTCTAACCGGTTACCATTTAGAGGAGTGGCCTTGGAACACTGGAACGGGAACGAAAAAATAATGTTTTTGCTAAGAACGAACCAAAATGAAAATCATTCTGTTTTCAGTCCCTGTTCATAATGCTACATTTCTTTAATGTGTCTGCATGTAGACAGGTAACAGTTTGGCATTAGTCATGTGCAGGTTAGTCAGGTGCACAGCGGGAACAAAGTATTGCTGCTGTCTGATGTCATGCTATAGGCTAAGAGATTTGTTTTCTGTCATTGTAGCTTCAACCGGATTGACATCCCTCCATACGAAAACTATGACAAGCTGTACGACAAGCTTCTCACTGCCATCGAGGAGACCTGTGGCTTTGCTGTGGAGTGATTTGCTGAGCGACCAGTGAACATTCGCCGGTCACGTGTAATCCAGAGCGATGGGGCTGTGGGACATGCAGTCCCGCCACACCCCGTCAATGGGGCATCCACACTCCAGACGAACCACCACAGGTCCCAGAAGCAGGCGAAAGGCTGCGTCCAATGAGAACATCATGGAACCTGGCAGAACACGGAACACACAGTCCTCCCTGGGGATTCGGCATCCTTTTTATCTTTTATTCAAAAAACAGTTTCTAGCTGCTAGTAACTCTTCTCTCTCTTGATAAGGACGCTCTCAAAACTCTTCCTGTGTTTTTCTTGTTTTGTTTTGAAGTACATTTGTTTTTTTCTACCGTTTCAAATATGTGGACGGCTTTTTCATGTAGCATGTTTAAAACGGACCCACCAAACAAGAGCCCCCCCAGCTCCTCTGCTGCTCACGCAGTGTTGCATAAGCTAAAACCCCACAGCACTACTGCTCCTATGGACTCTTCCACCCCCCACACATGCCCAGAAGCAAAGCCCCACCCAGGACACTTTGGACCTGTTGGCTAGCCTGCACAGCCACCCCACACACCCCCTCGCTGGTGGTGATGACAGCTGAACTTGGGCCCTGATATTAGGCCTTGGAACACTTTTTGAGGCCTGGAGGCAAAGATGAGTGGCCAGTGGACGGAGTTCACCTGGCTGTCACCTAAGCTGGATTCTTCTTCCCACATCATACTCCTGCGCTCTCTCTCTTCTCTCTCAATATTTTCTTCTGTCCATTCACCCCGCTCTCTTTCTCTGTCCTCTGTGAAGTACCTGACCCATACCCCACCACCCCCAGAGACACGTTTGTCAACATGTATGATGAGATATAAGCTCCTTTAAAAAAATGAATGTATGGGTGAGAGAGTGAATGAATGACTATACATAGTTATTTTTATACAGTGGATTGGGAAGGGGGTAAAGGAATAATTATAGATGTATAAATTATTACCATTATACCCCCAAAACCTTGTGTTGTTGTTTTGTTAAAAGAAAAAAAGAAGAAAAAACCCTTTTTTTTAAATGCTTATATAGTGTAACAATTTCGAGGAATACACTCAATACATATAGTTAATCTTTGGAAACATATTTTTAAGTTTTTTTGCAAGCATGGAACCCCTCCAAAAATTGTTGGGTTAAGTTAAGAAACGGAATAGAAGAAAAAAAGCAGAATGTTGAAAATAATGAATAACGAGTCAATAACTACAGTATTTGGCAGTCATTTTCTACAGTGCCATAGTGTGTTTGGAATGGCCTTTGAAGGGGACATCAACCTGTAGAGATGTTGTATACATACATGTGCAGAGAGATGTTTGTGATGGTTTTGTGTGGGACTGGCTGAAGGCTATCTGGTGGTGTAATCCCTGTGCGGCATTGCAGTGGAGATCCTTAGTCCTGATGCTCTTTGCCTGAAGTTCTGCAGCTCATATCACTCAGTATCTTGATGTTTTATGTCTGGAAATGGCCACTGTTGTGTATCTGTTCAATGAAGGCCTCCTGCATACACACAGTATGTATGTGGCATGTGCCACCTGACTGTGTTCCTGCTGTAACTCGAGCAGTGTAGCCTAATTACACAGACAGTGCAGACCCTTCACCAACAGGGCATTCGTCCTATATACTTGGCACAGAGGCTGCCTTTGTAAAAGCCACTGAAGTGTTGTCATTGAGCCTGGCATGGAACTCAATTGAGAGTGTACTGTTGTGTGTTTGGAAAGAACAGGGTTTTCCAATCACTGCCAACAGACTGTTGTGGTCTTCAATAAGCAGCATTTCAAGTCGGAAACAGACATGAGTGGTAACCTCACAAGTGTATTTGTTCCAATCCTTGAAAAGAGGCCAGAAATTCCAGACTGCCATTAATTGCAGGTTGCCATTTTTCCTGCCATGTTTCACATAAAACATTTTGTTTTTCTGTGAATTTTTGAAGCATAAAAAAATTGATGCAGACATCACTGAAGCTCTTAAATCTGTATTATAAATGGGACAGACAACAGCTCCTATCTCCATTAGAATAAAGTAAGACTAATGTATTTATTTTCTCGTATACATACATGGTTGAATGTTGTGGAATTGTTGCCTGTCTATAACAATTTGTTTATTATCACAGATTCTTCTAAAGGTTTGTATACACTCAAAAATTATGCATCTTCTTGCCCTTTTTTTAGACGAGTGTATTCAAGTTGAAACTGTTTCGAAACCTCTGGATTTATAAATGTGGAAGTGTTCTGAGATGGTGCTTTGTACAGTTATAGGAGATTTTGTTCATATGTGGATCACAGAATCTGTAATTTATCTTTAACTTAAATAGAGATATACAAAAAAAAACATTTTGCACACATTCAGACTTGGCTGTAAATAATATGCGACTTCTTGTTAACAAATGGTATGTAGACTTCATCATTTTATATTAATTTTCATGTATGTCCAGTGCACAGAAACAGATCTATTTTTATTTTTCAGTAATATTTTCTTTTTGCATCATACATAATACAGCTGCCTCTTCAGTGGCACTATTCTTAACAAATCATAAACTAGCATGATACACTTGCAGGATGCTTAATCTCATATAGTTGACTGGTGCAATTTGTTGTACGTAACACACTATCATTTTTGTAAGAGTATTTTATTTTTGTGTGTATTTAGTTTTAATTAAACTTGCCTTTGTCTTGGGTGTAAGGCACATTTTAGCTGTTTCTTGTGTGATTTGCTAGAGAAAAGTCGATTATTTATGTTGTGATGTCCATACATTTACATTGCGTTTGGTGTTGTTGTTATCTGTTATATGTTGCTAATATCTTATGTATGAAATGCCTCATAGCATGAGGTTTCTTATGAGCCACAATTTAGTCATTCTTAAGATAAGTTTTGAAAATGGTGATTTGTGTGGTTTGCTGGTTGCACTTTCCAATCAGACTATTCCCTGAAGCGCATCAGAAAACTCACTCCATAATTTAGCAGCATTTAATGTATGTTCTCATGAAACAACAGTTCATACTGCTTTGGTGTTGGGTTTTGGTTTCAAACAGGTGCACTTCTCCAACAGTCTTTGTGTCTCCAGCACAAATCTCCCCCAGTCATTCATATTCATACCACCCTTCTCCAGTGATGGCCTGAGATTAACACCCCATCTCCAATCAGTTTACCATAACCTGTTACATTTGCATACACCATTTATTCATTTAGCAGCCCCTTTTATCCAAAGTGTCTTGCAAAAAAAATGAAGAATAGCATTCAAGCTACTGCACAGGGGAGACCTTAGATAGGCTAGCCATTTATATTACATCAATCTATTACCAAAGGATGTAATAAGAGTGCAGACGTTTTAAGAGTTTAAGTGATAAAGGAGATGTATGGTAAGTGCATGTTATGTAGGCCCTATGTTGGGTTGTTAGAAGGAGAAGAGGTACCCTTGGAAGAGAGGGACACCCCTGCTCTGGTAAAACTCAAAGGTTCACTCCCTAGCTTCACACACACCCCACACCATTATCATTTAAATAGGCATAGGTCTTTGTTCCTTGGGAGCAAAAGCTCATCCTAAGAAACATAAGGTAGTGTAAGAAATACATTTTAACAACAATATTGCCTATGATTGATTATGTAGGTATCCAGAAGAGGTTAGTTCTTCACAAATAGGGAGTTCAAGTTGGAAGTTGACCTCACATGCCTACAAACTCGCACTGGAAGCTGTGTGATAGATAGATAGATACTTTATTGATCCCCAGGGGAAATTCAAGGTCTCAGCAGCAAACATACAACACAAACACATTCTTTAACAGCAGAAAGAGTAATTAAAGTATATAATATAAAAACACAACTAAGCAGTAAGGACAGTAGAACATAAAGAATATGCTAAATATACTAAAATACAAATTATACTAACACTTAATACAATATATAAAAATATACTAAAATACAAGTGTGATGCCCAAAGTCCAGCATGAAACATTCTAACTAAACACACACAGATTGGTTGTGTCAAAGTATAGCATAGGCTACATTAGATCATTGCAGGTGCTGATGTGTGTTTCATTTTGGTTTATTTCAGTGTTTCTACTTAATGGTTCTCTCCCTAACCTGGAGCTTTTTTGGCCAGGTAGGCCTGCAGCCAGCCACCACCCATCAAATGAAGGCAAAAAACCAAGCAAGTTCGTCGTAGTTCATGTCAATGGGGATTGAGTCCTGTCTGCATAAAGACAAAGAGTAGAAGTAGTTACTTCTAGCCAGCCAACAGCAGCAGAATAAATAACAGGCGCACAGGTTTTCTCCAGCCTGGAAGACTCAAAATGTACCTGAAATGGTTAGAAGGATCATGAAAACGTGCACAAAATTCACATTCCAACTCTATAGAACATCTTAGCATATGTGGTGAAATTATGAGCTAGACTTCAATGGAACAGTCGATGCCTCTCTGCTCTGCATAAAGTTTTTTTTTTAAGGTTACCTGGCTTATCCCACACAGTGAACACAGTTCGTTTTAATATGTCATCATAGCCTCGAAGGTATTTCGTTTTCAAGATATCTGATTGGTTATCACCAGGGGCACCGCTAGAAATGTTTGGCCCTACGAAAGAAACATTTTGCCAATGCCAGAAGGGGTCTAGGGATATGATTACTTCTGGTGAATTTTGTCGAAACAAATAAATAAATTGAGATAAATATAGCTACATATTACAATACAGGAAAACTCAGAGCAAGATGCAAGACTAGGCCTAAACCGTAGAGAGGGCTGACATATAAAGGCTATCATAACCGTTAGCCAACATTGACATTTATAACACTAAGTTATACTTTGGCAACATTATTGAGCCTACTTGATGATAATTTATAAAATATAACAGATATCATAGAAGGCACACCTTCTGACGGTCATGTAAAATGTCCTCCGGGGACTGATGACGCATGTTACCATCGCGTGAGATGCCGTTTCCTGTTGCCATAAAAGCCAGCTGTTACCCGCACTTACCGGCATTCAGAGCACCATCACTACCGACCGGAAAGGTGTCGGATATTTGGAGTACTTTAATTATATTTATTTAATTTAAGATTTCCTTTGTATTTTCAAAATGCCTGGATATGCTGACAGAGATCGCGGTAGAGATAGAGGGTAAGACAATAGTAACTTCTGATTTTAAATCTTCATTTTCCGTTACATCCGCACTGTTTGTTGTCTCGAGGCCCTAGCATTAGCTAACGTAGCTAATGTGAACTCGACACAATTTATTTTTCTGTACAAAGTCCTTTTAAACATGTTATGACAAAATGTATTGTGTGATGTTAGTTGTCCGTAAGCATGATTTATGAAATCACACGAATTAGATATTTGTAATTAACGGGATGAAAACGTCGATAGCTACCTAGCTTGCTGGCATGTGGCCAGAATGCTAATGTTAGCGACAAAGCTAAAAACCAACACCATCAACTACACAGAAACACCAGGGATGGGTTGTGAAGGTTTGCTGTCAATTAGTTATATACATGTGTCTGTGAAACTGAATTACGATTGTGTAATGTTCGTGGATCGACAACCGATTGTGATTTAATTTTGACAAGGCCGCAATGTCGCCATGTGGCAGTAATGGATTCTTTTCAAAATGCCGGCCGGTTTTCCCTTTGTTTCCTGGTTGGTAAGAATTAAAATGGCAACGGCGTAAACATGTTCACCATCCAAAAGTTGAGCTGCTTTCTTGCCTGTGCCCTCCGATGGAACCAGATTTTGTTGTAACCATGTAGTCGGCTATTGTGCTTCTTCACCTTGTTAATGTGTGTTTAAATGTCCATCATAATGACCTGTAGCCAGCTATTGCTAACTTTAGCTAGTGTGCTAACGTTCGCTATCAAACTGGGCCAACATAAGAGGATTATACAACTCTACAAGACCGTGCAGTAGGACGATCATACTAAACGCTAGTTAAGATGTCAGTGCTTGGGTTTACCATTAACGCTTTGTTCCACTAGGTATGGCGGCAATTTTGGAGGCAGCCGAGGCAGATACGGTAGCAGCCCACCACGTTTTGGAGGCGGCCGTGGAGGAGGCCAGGGGAAGAAGTTTGGCAATCCTGGCGAGGGGCTGAGGAAGAAACACTGGAATCTAGACGAACTGCCGAAATTCGAGAAGAACTTTTATAAAGAACATCCTGATGTTACACGCAGATCACCGGTACGTAACACACGTGTCTGCTGGTGTAGCCACCCCATAAATGTTATGTAATGACTAATGGACTGTAGCCAACTGCACATGTCTAGGGTTTACCACGTTTTTGTCACCCTACATGGTTGCTTGGGTCATGGCTGAACTGTTTGCTTATTTTTGCAGCAAGATGTAGAACAGTACAGGAGGACCAAGGAGGTAACCGTGAAAGGAAGAGACTGTCCCAATCCCATCCTACAGTTCTATGAAGCCAGTTTCCCTTGTAAGTACTCCGGAAACAAATCTTATTTCATGAAGAGTGTGGTATGGCTTCTCTGGCATGAAGTACATGACTTGAATTAAACCTCTTCTCTCCTTAGCATATGTAATGGATGTCATCAACAAACAGAACTGGCCCAACCCAACACCTATTCAGGCACAGGGTTGGCCTTTGGCTTTGAGTGGGAAGGATATGGTTGGCATTGCACAGACTGGCTCAGGGAAAACCCTTTCTGTGAGTAGCCGACACCTTCACATGGATCACCTCTTGTAGCATCAATTTGAACGCATCAACAAGTTCATAACCACTTCTGCTTTTCTCTTGTAGTATCTTCTACCTGCAATTGTTCATATTAACCACCAACCATTCCTGGAACGGGGAGATGGTCCTATTGTAAGTACATGCTGTAAGGGTAGAGGAAACAATGAATTTTTATTAGTATGTCACTTGGAAATAATTGACTGGTCTATTGACATTTTTGTTCACTACTTCTGTCTATTCAGTGTTTGGTTCTGGCCCCTACCCGTGAGCTTGCACAACAAGTCCAGCAGGTGGCAGCAGAGTATGGCAAAGCTTCTCGCCTCAAGACAACCTGCATCTACGGAGGAGCACCTAAAGGACCTCAGATCCGTGACTTGGAGAGGGGTATGTCTGATCATTAAATTGTTGTGTATGTGTCATTAATGTTTGGAACTTCAACTTATTGTGTACATCTGTTTCCCCTTCAGGTGTAGAAATTTGCATTGCTACACCAGGAAGACTGATTGACTTCCTGGAGGTTGGCAAAACTAACCTGCGTCGCTGCACTTACCTCGTGCTAGATGAGGCTGACAGAATGCTGGACATGGGTTTTGAGCCCCAGATCCGCAAGATCGTTGACCAGATCAGGGTAAGATTGGTTTCTCCCAAAGCTGGCATGCCATTTCAGTCTAGAGTTGGAATCACAGTATTTGGTCTGTACTGGCTGACTAAGCTGTTGAATGAATTTGAATGCTGAAAAGTTGAGTTGTAAAACTGCTTGAAATTTCTTGTTCCTGCTATTATTTTCAAGTGGCAAGTAATTTAGCTGTAATTGATCTGTATACAAATCTAAAATTTCTCATGCCTACCAGCCGGACAGACAGACCCTGATGTGGAGTGCTACCTGGCCCAAAGAGGTTCGCCAGCTTGCTGAAGACTTCCTGCGGGAGTATGTGCAGATCAACGTGGGTGCCCTGCAGCTGGCTGCAAACCACAACATCTTGCAGATTGTTGATGTGTGTAACGATGCAGAGAAGGATGGCAAGTGAGTATCGGGATGGCATGGCTTATATGTCCTTAAACAATACTCGAGGAGTTTCTCTTGACTGAATGAAGATCTGACTTCAACCCGATAGGCCACTGCCACTTGTACAAACAAGGCTTTGTGTACTTTTACTTGGGTTCATAGGTTGTCAGTCATGTGTTAGTGTCCTGTAATTGTGGTAAACCTATGCATGTCTTCCCCTCGTAGGCTGCTTCGTCTCCTGGAGGAGATAATGAGCGAGAAGGAGAACAAGACTATCATTTTTGTAGAGACAAAGAGGCGGTGTGATGAATTAACCAGGCGGATGAGGAGAGATGGGTAAGTCGAGCTTATTTTGACTTCGAAGTAGTCAGGGGAGTTCACTTAAGTGCCCATGGTGGTGACTATATAAGCATTTATTGGTGCATTAAACTTCAATTGGATTTTTTAGGTGGCCAGCGATGGGCATTCATGGTGACAAAAGCCAACAGGAGAGAGACTGGGTGCTCAATGGTACGTTTCTACTGTTATTAGATGCATGTGCTGTTGCGGTTTAGAATATTCAATGGAGAAAATGTTCATTGTGAAGTGATTTGAAAAGCATGTTTGTTTAGATTTGAATATATCCTGGTATTTTCTGCCTTTCAGAGTTCAGATTCGGCAAGGCTCCCATACTGATAGCCACAGATGTCGCTTCCAGGGGTCTCGGTCAGTACCGCCAATCAATGGCACCAGCTCCAGCACCTTATTTGCGTTTTCTCAAATAAGCCCAGGGATTTTCACTCTGTAACAACCTCTGCTCTCTTGAGTTTTTCTCCTGTGCCCTGAAGGCTGCAGGCTTGATGGCAGGGCATTGGCATGACGAGCCGCTGGCCGTGTGGAGAGGGAGGAGTTTGTTTTGAGGTGGCGTCTGTGTGGCGGCGGGTATCCAGTGACTGTGGAGGTGTGGCATATCGTATGCGCGTGTCCTAACTCCCGACGGAAGAGAAGGAGGCTGCAACCCAGCCTTCCCCTTTTCCTCTTTTGCACCGCTGTTCTCTGTCCACATCCCCAAACTGCTTTTTTTTTTTTAAAAAAAAAACAACGAAATGGAGCAAGCATCTCAGACTCATTTTGAAGCCTCGGGTGGGCTTGTTTCTTGTAAAAAAGACAGTGGGTGTGATGGATCGTGCTTTTTTTTTTTTTTTTCCCTTTTGGAAAGAGAACTGGTGCTAAATTCCAATGTCGTTTGCCTACCTCCCTGTCGAATTGTCACTGGCTGCTTTGCTAAGCGGGAACGTAGATGCCAATCCAGGACTTCCTCCCTTGCCTCTGCCAGTCATGTCGAGTCCTGCCTGAGAGAGACCTGTTCCTCTTGTCACTGGTGTGGGGAATTAAGAACTTGCCAAATACCGGACTGGGTCAAAAAACAGCCACTTGAAACCAGGTGGCTGAGAAATGCTAACGAGAAGCCCGCGTTGTCTGCGGGCCTCCTCAGTTGGTTTCTGGACCGTCCAGTCCTGGCAAGTCACTCCAGAGGTGGGCCTTCTAAGTAAGCAAGTGTCCCATGGTTACCTCTGGATCCCATGCCCTTACATGGACGAGGCCTTCACTGCACATCTCTTCAAAAAAAAAAAAACTTTTTTTATTAGATATGCTGAATTTGTGTGTGACTTGTAAGTAACTTGTACCCCTCCATCACAGATGTGGAAGACGTGAAGTTCGTCATCAACTACGACTACCCCAACAACTCTGAAGACTACATTCACCGAATCGGCCGAACGGCGCGTAGTCAGAAGACTGGAACTGCCTACACCTTCTTTACTCCTGCCAACATGAAGCAGGCGGGAGACCTCGTCTCTGTCCTACGCGAGGCCAATCAGGCCATCAACCCCAAGCTCATCCAGATGGCGGGGGACAGAGGAGGTAAATCTAATTGGTGAGATACAAGAACTGTGGTTCAGCTGCAGACCATTTTTCCATTCCTCCTTTTCCCTTCCCTTCCTTTTCTTTTTCTGTGGGGGTTTTCAGGACGTTTACTGGTGGGTTTGTGGTATTTGACAATCTGCAGAGCGTATGGGCTATTGTTTGCTGACCTGGGGGTTCAAGGCAGTGGCAGTTTAAGAACCTCAGTTTGTCCTCAGTGACTTCTGGATAAATACTCTTTGCTTGGGACTTGAGTGCTTACTCGTTCTAGAAGCTCTTTAGAGTTCCCTTTCATTCACTGACTTCTGTGTGTTGGTGGCACTACTAGTCTGTATTTTCTGAATTCTGTTTTTTGTTTCAGGTCGAGGCCGGGGAGGCAGAGGTGGGCATGATCGAGACCGGTACTCCAGCGGCAGGCGGGACTTTGGCAGCTTCAGGGACCGTGATAACGACCGGGGTTATGACAACGGACCAAAGAAGGCCTTTGGCAACAAGACTCAAAATGGAGGGGGATATGGCTCAAATGGCAGTTTCAATGGCAGTGGGGCAAACTCCTATGGTAGTGGTGGCTACAGCAGCAATGGACAGTCTAACCTTGGGGTTCCTTTTGGGGCCCAAAATTTTCAGAATCAGCAATTTGGTGGTACCAACCAGGCAGCAGGAATGCAGAACGGCATGACCCAACCCCAGTTCCCATTTAATCCTCAGCAGCAGCCGCCCCAGCCAATGGCACAGCCGTTAATGCCATTCCCCCCAATGCCCCCATCGTTCCCCCAGTAAAGCGCACAGTCTTGTAATTTTTATTTCTCCCTGGTCTTATATTAAGTTCTGTATTGTTTATCCATACAAGGTTTTTTTTTTTTTTTTACTTGGCTGTTAAAGCAGCCGATCGGACTCCTTTTCCTGGTCCAAGTCTGCAGAGCAGCAGTAGTGATGGTGCACTTTTCTTTCTTTTTTCGTTTTTTTTTTTTTTTTAAATTGTCATTATTTAGTTGAGATTTTGCTGACCATTTTATTGTTACATTCCTAAGTAACTTGAGTCTGATTATTTTGTACTAGTGAGACTTCAACCTGTGGGTATTCACACCTGTAAAGTTTTACATGATATCTTTATCTGGAGGCCTGTCTTGGCCTTCAAAATAAACCCAAAAAGACATGTCTGTTTCCTTGTGTTTTGTCTGCTATGGTCTTACATTGGAGCTATGTGTTTAATGGAGGAGAATGGGGGTTGCTTTGTTTAGGTCACAAGTGAAGTGGTTTGGGTATGTGAGCAAAGGGTAAGATGCCACTTATTAATGAGCTTTGGATTGTGGGTGGGGGGTGTATAGGATTAATTTCCTGTCATTGTGGAGGGAATACCATTTTGTGTTATGGTCTTTTAAATGTCACCATGCCCTGAGTCTGTCTCTGAAGGTGGTGTGGTTTTGATGTGCAGCTGATTAGTTTGTATAACCGCTTGGGTAAGTCAAGGGTGCCATTTTTCACAACCTGTGAGTCCAGTCATCTCATCTTCTGCTGGACAAGTTTGACAGGGAATCTGTCTGGTGGCGTAGTTCGGATAGTGGCTGATGGCGGCAACTGCATTCCACATCAGCATCCTTTAATGGTGAAGTTAATAAAAATGTTCCACTTGCTCGAGTTACAAGTGGTGTGTGTGTATATATGAGGGTGTTTTTGCGGATTTGGTGGCAATACATTCAGACCCCCATTCTATTTGAACTAGCAAACTATAATTATCACAGAAACCTTTACCAATGGAATGCTTTACAGACAAGTTCATGGGGCAGGTTTTTGAAAAATGTTGATGGAAAATCACAGCTGGTTACACATGCTCTGGTTTAAAGGTGCCATGTGTAATGTCTGCCAAATTATTTCATACTCCACATTTCATAAAAAATGGGGGCAGTATACCTCCAGAAAGTAAGATGGTCTACCCTAGAGTAACAAACGGGAAACGTGTCTTGCAGTTTGGCTGGCGGTTATGTTGCCCGCATACTGCCTCCCATGGCCGAAACTGGTATGACACCTGTCAGGCTGTGGCTAGTAATTTAGCATGCTAATTCAGGTTGATATATCTGCAGCACTATACCTTGTCATTTTTTTAATGACATCATCGCCCTTATTTCTTATTCTTTTGATGCGTGTAGCTCATTTTTTGGATATTTTTACCTCAATTCTAACACATGGCACCTTTAATGAACATGGACATTTGCCTATGAAATTCTGGAAAAATGGATGTCTAGTGGCAATGTCCCTGGAATACTCAGGAATCTAGTATTGTGAATATTTTTTGTAAAATTTTCAGAAATATTTCTGAATTTGTCTACAAACATTTAATTAAAAGTGGAAATATTCTACTTGCATTATTATTAACTACCAGTGCTTTTGAGCTCCAGATGAGACATTCTTCACAATAGTAATAGAGGTCCTTTTTTGACCATAATTAGGTACTGCCATTGAATAATTAAAGAAAAGAAAATCTAGTTATAAAATTCACTCCATTTAAGGGTCATCCGCCAGCTTGTAAAATACACAAGAAATGGATACAGAGGTGTTTCAAATGAACATACTGTACGGGACATTATTCCAATTCATGAGTCCATATGTCCAATTGGGCAGCATTGCACCCATACAAAGACACTAAATGTGCAAAATGATAGGAACCTATGGTAGCATGGACAACTCCATGTAGTCTAGTGATGGCACATATGGTTGTATTCCGCTAGGCGGAACGAAATTCATCTGGTGAGAGTCAGGTTAGATGTTACCTGAGGTGTAGTGGTAAGTGTAGATCAATTTGTATTCAATGACTGAGTATATTTTCATGTCTGTGATTTGCATTTTGAATAGATATGTTTTGCATTCTAAGTTTTTACCCAATGATTGAAGAGCTATCATTTTTTGAATTATGTGTCTAAAGTAGGAAAGGGTTGTGTTTTAAGTAAGTGTTTTGATTGGCAAGCAAGGTGCAAAGCCGAAAATGTGTTTGTACTTTTAGTGCTTTTGCTTAGGGTACGCCTTGTCTTTGAACAATGGTATTGCCATTTGCCATTCCTGATAATCCATTTGTTGTCAATATTAAAATGAGATTTAACAAAGATATACCTGTGTAGTCATCAATCAGTTTTAGATTAGATCTGGATGGTTTCAGAAATGGTTTCCTCGGTTTGTTTTGGAGGTCTGTCAACTATGTCAGTCATTGCTTTGTGTGCCACACCTATTATGCGACCTGTAGAAGGCAAGGGAGGGGCCCATAAATGCATGGTTTCTTCTTCATGGTAGCTACATATTTTTGTGGCCTTGATAATCCTGAATGGTCGGAAAATATGCCTGGCATCTTTGTTGTTGGCTCGCTTGAATAAGCTGGCAATGTTTGCGTGCGTGTTTGTATCTTTGTCTGTGACCTGTTTGCATCTTCCAAAAGAGACTATTTTTATTTATCCAATTCCATGTATTAAACACTGTCCTTATGTACAGTTGTGTTCAAATAAATGGCAGTGTCTTAAAAAAAAAGTGAATAAATCTTTAATAGTTTTTTATTTTCATATTTCAAATGTAATGGAAACATTTCACATTAAATTCAAAGTTTTTTTTAGAAGCAAAGAAAAGTAATATTAGTCTTTTAAAAAAATAGCAGTGTTTTCTCGTCAACTTCAAACAGTTGACATAAACTGACATAAACGATAAACAGGTCCAATATATTTTGTGCCATCATACTTCACAGTGTACTGTGGCTTGAATTCAGTACCCAGGGGTCATCTGACATACAGTTGTGTTCAAAAAACTACCCAGGAACTGAATTCAAGCCACAGTACACACAAGTGAAGTATGGTGGTGCAAAAATCATGTATGGGGATATTTTTCATACTACAGTGTAGGATCGGTTCATCATATACCAGGTGTCAGATCAGTTTGAGTACATCATAATACTTGAAACAAGGAAGTTTATTGTCACATGCATATAGTTACTGGAAGTAAGAAATGCAGTGAAATTATATCTGGCGTCAGCCTATTTGTGCATTTATGGGGGGGGGGGGGGGGAGTGCAGTAGAAGAGAGGTTAGTGGTTAGAGATGGGATAGTGTGCTGTGTATGTGGGGAGAGGGCAGTGTGCAATATGTGTGTTGGAGAAGCTTCCTCATGAGACAATGTGCTGTGTATTGGGGGGGGGGGGGGGGGGGGGACTGTATGTATGATGTATGTGAGTGATGACGGTGAAGATGTGTGTGTGGGCGGGAGTTGAGTGGAGCACTGACTGTGTGTGTGTGTGTGTGTGTGTAGTGTGTGTGTGGGTAGGTGGGGGCAGTGTGCTGTAAGTATGTAGAGGATGTGTGTTGGAAAAGATCCTGAAGACAATGTGCTGTGTATGTAGGGAGGGGGGGGGGGGGGGGGGGCAGTGTGCAGCAAGTATGTAGAGGAGGCTTACTGTAGCAAGCAGTGTGCTGTATGTATGTGAGGTGATGACAGTGATGATGTAAGTGTGTGTGTTTTGTGTGTGTGTGTTGGGGATGGGGGTGGGGGGGCAGAAAGGCTAGGCAATCAAGGACATGGGTAGATAGATGGAAATAGAAGGTGTAGGTGTCATGTAGGTGTGTGTGTGTGTGTGGGGGGGGGGGGGGTCATGAGTGCTGAGGAGTGAATGAGAGCAAATTCAGTATAGTGTGAATTCAGAGTTGGGAAATGTTTGAGAGTGCTGAGGAGTGAATGTGTGCAAAGTCAGTATAGTGTGAGTTTAGGGTTGGGAAATGTTTGAGAGTGCTGAGGAGTGAATGTGTGCAAAGTCAGTATAGTGTGAGTTTAGGGTTGGGAAATGTTTGAGAGTGCTGAGGAGTGAATGTGTGCAAAGTCAGTATAGTGTGAGTTCAGAGTTCGGATGGCCTGGGGATAAAAACTTCTCCTGAGTCTCTCAGTTCTGGCTTATAGGCGTCTTCTTGATTTCAGCGGTAGGAATAATCCATTGTAAAGATGAGAAGAGTCCTTCAGAATCTTTTGGGCTCTTAGGAGTACTCTTCTGGAATAGATATCTTGTAGAGCAGGGAGTTGAGTTCTTATAGTACGTTCTTATAGTACTTATAGTACTCTCAACCGCTGAAGTGTAGAAGGCCTTCATGATGGATGTAGAAACTTTGAATTTCCTTAGCTGACGAAGGAAGTAGAGTCGTTGTCTGGACTTCTTCAGAACATATTGAGTGTTAACAGTCCATGTTAAGTCTTCAGTAATGTGGACACCAAGGTATTTAAAACTTGTGACTCTCTCTACAGGTTGCCCGCTGTTCATTAGTGGGGTGTAACTGTAGTTCTGCTGCTTCCTTCTGTAATCCACTACCATTTCCTTGGTTTTATTGATAGCTGTTAGATCAAGCTGTTAGATTGACATCACTGTGCCACCTCATCAACCTGATCCAAGTAGAGCTGTTCATTGTTGTTACTAATCAGACCCAAGATCACTGTGTCATCTGCAAACTTGATGATGGAGGTATGACTACTGTTTTGCTTTGCAGTCATGTGTGTAGATGTTGTACAGCAGTGGACTCAAAACACAGCCATGAGGAGATCATGTTGCCATATGCCGAAGAGGAAATGTCCCTGAAATTTATGTTTCAACAAGGTAATGATCCCAAACACACAAGTAAGCAAGCAGAATTGGTTCCAGACATAAAGGATTGGGGTAATGGATAAAATGGCACTTCCTGTAAAAAACTAGATGTACCGCATAGCGGTACAAAATATGACCACAGCTCAGTCCTGTACATCCGTTACGCAAAAATAAATCACACTTCAATTTGTCTCCATATTTTACTCCATCCCCCACTCTTGAAACTTTTGTGTATGCTTGTTTGGCATGCCTGAGTGTGTGTGTGCGGCTGCACAGAAAGTAGCCTACTGGTGCTGAAAAGGTGAATAGATTGTAGAATAACCAAAGAAGATGTAGCATTGTTATAAAACCTTTAAAATCTCTAAACAATCACAAGTAGGGCAGTTCATCACAGTTCATCCATTGCAACTGGATTGATGAAAGGTCACTTACACCTGTAGGCTACATTGCATTTGATAAAAGCAAAAGGTATCAGCATAATGTTATTTATTTATTTATTTATTTATAAATAAACAAAAACATCTCTGTCGGTTCCATGCCGTTTTCAACAGCTATCAAAAACAAAGGTCATTTTTTGGATGGATGGATTTTTTGTGAATGTTTCTTCTTCTACATAAGATTTTAGTCATCTTTAGTTCATGTAATACTTTATTATCAATGCACAAATTAAGTAACAGTAGTCTGAAACGTTATTGTTAATGCACAAATTAAGTAACAGTAGTCTGAAACGAAATGCTGTTTTACATCTAACCAGTGGTGCAAATAACTGACATGTCCAAATGGGCCTTGATGAAATGCGTCGCTAGACTGTTCATACACATTTTAACGGGCCAAAGTTGAAGAGCTGTTGTCCGTCATTATTCGTGCAAATATAGGCTGATTCATGTTCCCTTGCATTGTGTAGGCCTAACTGAGGTCCATGGCTAGTCTGGCTTTCACCAGACCAAGCCCAATCTTTCAAGAAATAAATAGCGGGCAGATCAGGCTGGGTTCACCCAGCCTATCCATAGGCACCCGATATTGTTTAATTTTCCGATTGAGATATCCACGCTCTGGCTATTCTAAATGCAAAAATGCATCAGGGAGTTATGACAAAACTGTAACTAACAAATCCTAATAGAAAGCTGTTAGCCTCCCTAAGCTACAGGTAGGCTTAAGGCAGGCCTATTTACAACATAAATTGTCAATAGGCTATGCTGGCGACACAAATAAAATTGGAAACCAATGGCTTACGCCTTACAGTATCAAGCGGACTTAAACTGCCATATCGTGGCAAAATGTTGTAATAAAATTCACGCAGCTCCATGAGTCAAGGAAAGCGCGAATGAAGTAGCCACTTCTAAATGGGACCCACTACACAGTAGCTTAAGGTGTGTTGCTAAAGCAGCCATAATGAAATGAAGGTGTCATTGTTTGGATACTTCACACACACGTGCTTTTTAATTTCACAGACTACAACTACCAAGCTGGAATCAAAGCACATCGATTCCACTCTCACACCCTGCACGCACTTAAAACAAAATAAACAGGCGTCTCAGTCTCACGCATGTATAGGCAAAACTGTAGCCTATCAGACCGGTGTAACGTTGGTAAATCTTCCATTGCACAGAATGATTTTTGTAGCACGTGCAACAAATGACAGTCGAAAGATACAATTACAGTGCTGCTATCAATTTGCTTGGTATAATCGCATTTATAGTTTTCTACAAATGCAATCAATCAAATTGGCCTCCATCACTCAACCAACGCTAACGGTAACCTTACCTAGGTCCTTATTGATATTATAAGATTAACGTTCTGTTCCACAGGCAATGTTCAGCCCCACTCATATTCCAGATCCTGCCCAGTTTACAGCTGCAACACAGGTACACAGTAAAACCTTGACCATCATCACCCTAGCATCTAATTGGTTCTTAGCTGAAGTTCACTTTGGTTTCAGTCATGTGAAGTTTGTCATCAGGAACACAATATGAGCAGATAGATCTAACTAGCCTACTATTCAAACATTTCCATACATACTGAAATCCACTGCTTCATCAATCCCTTATTTAATCAAATATATCCCTGTTTGTTCCCTACATTTACTATCTGTGTCTGTTTCATAGCCATGTACAGTTACTCCCAACAGCAGCAATTGTTTTTTACTGGATGTATTGTACAGCTCAGCTGTGCTGTTGCCGTTTTCGTTGCTGTGCTGCTCAATAATGGAATAATAACCATAATTTAGGTCAAAATTGAAATCACAATTATTTAGCCTAAACCAGGAGTTCTCAACATTTTCTATCCCATGGCCCACCTAGACATACTTGTAACAAAACAGGGCCTGGTAAATAGCCTATTGTTAACATACTGTATGTGAATGTTAGCCTCTTATATTGACCTGGGTTAAGATGAGTTGCATGTGTGGCAATTACTCAGCCCACTGACTTTAGTTTATCTAATTGTGATAAACTTGAAGTACTGTTCACTCCAATAATTTAGTTTTTCTTTATTTTCTAATGACACCGGATAATGACGAAGGACTGTTACAGCGACCTCCACACCACCCTCTTCCAGAGCTCCTTCAGAAGACTAACGATAGTAAGATATTTTACATGTAATGTATGTTATCATTTCATAGTGACAACTGTTAATTGGCAGAAGGAAGCCAAATATGAAGGGCTGGGCTCTCCTGAACGTAAGCTATTTAGCATGCAGATGGAGAACACACTGACACAGGCACACACACACAAAATACACAGCACAGTCCTATTCAAAATGGAGAATGACAAAAATTACAGAAAAAGTTTGAGAACCACAGGTGTGGGGTCACTCGTTTAGCTCTGTTAGTTGGACCTGGGTGATGCTGTTATTTGTGTAACGGGCCCTTTTTCTGTATTTCCTAGTGGCACAAGATGATTGGCAACAAGAGACACCCAGTGATGAGCTCTCCTGAATGTAAGTTAATTAACACGCAGACACAGAACAGAGTCTGTAAAGCAACTTTGTAAGCAATTAAAGCTGTGTCACTCACAGACACTCATTTCGGTTACATTATCAAAACTGTATCAGACCGGTGTAACGCTGGTAAATCTTCCATTGCACAGAATGATTTTTGTAGCACGTGCAACAAATGACAGTCGAAAGATACAATTACAGTGCTGCTATCAATTTGCTTGGTATAACCGCATTTATAGTTTTCTACAAATGCAATCAATCAAATTGGCCTCCATCACTCAACCAACGCTAACGGTAACCTTACCTAGGTCCTTATTGATATTATAAGATTAACGTACCTGCAGTAAAAACCAAGCATGTCCGATAAACATCCTCAGATTTATTTCGGCTTCAAGAAGAAATGGGAATTACATTTCATGTGAACATCGTCCTATCCTTATTAGACGTTCTCTGCGGTAAACTACAGTCCTTGTAGGAAGCGTCAATTGTTTTTCCAACCCACTTTTAACTTCCAACAAAATTACGTCTCACTGCAAAGATGCGCCATCTAATGGACAAACGACTACTTATCGCCAATACTGGAAATGCAGCCATGATGATGATGATGATGAATATTTATTTTGGCTTTCTTTTAATCCTACTGAATTTGTAATTATGTATCGGCTGTTCTAATACCGATAGTATGTGGGTACCTGTGTGTGTGTGCATGTGTATATGTGTGCACCGCCATCTACAGGCCAATGAGTGTACAGTCACTAAATGTACACATAACCTATTTTTTTTCAGACCCCCCCATGGATGAAATTCTACGAAACTTGGCATTCCCCCAGAGAATGCCAGGTCAATCATACACATACAATTTGGTGCAGTTCTGAACATCTTAACTGAAGATAGGGGTGATTAAAGCAGAATAATATTGCATTTTCATTTTTTACCGGGGGGGGTGCAAATCACAAATGAGTGATTATGGGCCAGGTTGATGTGGGCCCTTGAGACCAACATACCATAAAAGATTCTTCATCCTCTGTGCCACGGTTCAGGTAGTTATTTAGGAAAATTTTCCGTAAAAGTCTAGTGGGGCTACATACCCACCAAATTTCATGTGCCCCGGTGGTTCGGTGTCCCGGGTATCGTTGACCAAAAATTCAGGAAGTAGATGACGGGAAAAAAAAAAACTTTGACAATCCCTATATGACCTTCGCTAGCGGCGGTCATATAGGGATTGATTTGATGCTTGTATAGATGGAATCTTGATCAATTTAATTTGCCCTTTTTTACAATAATTTACAAAAATCCCCTCTTCAATGTCAAAGTGAAAGCAGATTTCTACAAAGTAATGTTAATTAACTAAAAATACATAACGCAAAATGAGCGACTGAGCGATGTGCAGTGTTTGCTGTCCGTCAAAAGCATCTAGTCTGATGGCCAAAATCTCGATTTTGGTCTCATCAGATCAACAAACTTCTTCCATTTGACCTTGGAGTCTCCCACATCATGTCTTTGTGCGAACTTAAGTCGAGATTTAATAAGAGCTCTGCCACTCACCCATAGAGCTTTGAGTGGTGAATAACTCACACAAAAGTTGTTGTATACATAGTTTCTCCCATCTCAGCTGCTGAAGTTTTTCATAGGTGCCTTGGTGGCCTCCCGCACCATTATTCTTCTTGAACGGTTAATTAGTTTGTGGTGACGGCCTGCTCTAGGCAGATTAGCACATTTGCCATATTCCTTACATTCCTTAATGATGGATTTCACTGAACTGCATCCCCTCACTTATGCTTTTCAATAACACAATATATAGTGTTCTTTTGTCTTCATGGTGGAATTAAAGCCATGAAAACTGATTGACCAGTTACATGGACCTTCCAGACGCAGGTGTCTTTATATTACTATACTATACACATTCACTGCACTCAGGTGATCTCCATTTCACTAATTGTGAGACTATTATTGGCTGGACCACTGTTGATTTAGGTCAGTCATTTTAAGGGGGGGGGGGGGGGGGGGGATATTTATGCAATCGCTTATTTTGCATTATATATTTTTAATTAATCAACATTACTTTGATATTAAAGAGGGGATTTTTGTTATTAATATTGTAATAAAAGGGCAAATTAAATTGACAAAGATTTCATTTATTAAAGCAATAAAAGAGGAAATATCTGAGGGTGAATACTCTTTATAGGCACTGTATCTGTGGATTCTGATAAACCTGGCAAACTATTTCATCATAACAGAGTAGCCTTACCTCTGACACATAAACCTGGCTATAAATATGCAAAACATACAACTTGCAACATCATTTGGAACTCCTTTAAGAATGGATATATCTATATGGGGTTAGAGTACAGAGACAACGAATCGAGAACGCGAGAGCGAGACATTGGCTGAGGTGCGTGGGCTGGTGCCAGTGGAGTCTGTAGCACTGGAGCAGTAGTAGTGCCCACTCCAGGCGAGAGATTTGCACAATGTGGAATTCACCTCTGAGGTGTGGCGAGATCTCTGATGTCTGTGTGTCGTCAGGGTGTGCCGTCTTGCGTTCTCCATTCTCCAAGAATGTGGAATGTGGAATGCTCCTCTTCAACTCTCCTCTTCAAAACGGAAAATGTGGGGTGGTGGATGTGTATGGTGGATGGTCAGTTGACTGACCTGTCCTCTAAAACACTGCCTTCAGCCTACAGCCTAGTACCAGAGTTCCTGGAGCACAAAGAAAAGCTCACATCAGACAGGAGGTTGTGTGGTGGAGTGGAAAGTCTAGCTAAAAATGTTGTCATGTTTGTCATGTCACCTTGAGGAATTAAGTTATAGACAAATTACAGTTTGGGAGGTCTTTCAAGTTCAACTGTCTTTAACTAAGCATTTAAAAGGATTAAAGGCTCATTGATTTGAGCTATGATTTCCTGTGTTGTGCTGGTTATGGTAGTTGGTTTACAGTGATGGTTTCGATGTGCTCCTTGCACCTGTTCTGTGCTGGTATGTGTGAGGGTGTGGTTCAGGTTGAGATGCCAGTCAAGGGTGTGTTACACACACACCCATTCAAGACATGTCACCTGTCATAACCATGTCAACACGCATTAACAAACCGAAGATGGCACAATAACTGCATTTCTGCAATAACTGGCACACATACCAAAATGCAAATTTCACTGCAACCTAAAAAAATAAAATTACATTTCCTCAGACTATGATTCATATCTTCAGTTTTAATGAATCCCAATTGCATTTGACCATGTATTCACAATGAAACTCCCAGACAAATATTTGTGTGAGTTTCCCAGTGCCAGCCTTTTGCAGCTATAATGTAGTCAGTTGTTGCATGTGAACACTATTTATACAAGCTATTACTGCTTTTGTTATCATAGCAACTGTTGCAATTACTTGCATTGAAGTGTAGTTGACAGTATTGTGAGTAATATGTATAAGTAAGTATAAGTATATGTATATATACTCTTTTGATCCCTTGAGGGAAATTTGGTCTCTGCATTTATCCCAATCCGTAAATTAATGAAACACACACAGCACACAGTGTACACACAGTGAGGTGAAGCACACACTAATCCCAGCGCAGTGAGCTGCCTGCATCAACAGTGGCGCTCGGGGAGCAGTGAGGTTAGGTGCCTTGCTCAAGGGCACTTCAGCCGTGCCTACTGGTCGGGGTTCGAACCGGCAACCCTCCGGTTACAGGTCCGAAGTGCTAACCAGTAGGACACGACTGCCCCTATATATATGTATATTATTGCTCAACCGGATGGAAGCCTATTGCCTTTCTTTATATCTAGGTGAGGGGAGCGTTCCAGCGCTGGGAGACCTTTACCCCCTGCAATCATGCAGGGCGTGGGCCTGATTATCACAGATACGTGGCCTGCTAGTAAACTCCAGGGAGTAGCAGTCCGGCTATCCCGAGCGATTCTAAAGCAGCGCAGAGTGCTTTAATAGTTAAACAATTGGCAATTAGTAAATATTGGGATATTCTATAGGTCATGATATTTTGGATCAATTGTGTGATCTGATTTACCAAAACATAAAGTTGGTGATTTGCCCAAACATTCTACATTTTCCAAAGTAGAATGTAACTGTTGTATAATTTGGCCTTTGTGTTTTGCATATTGAAGATACCTGGATAAACAAATACATTTTGGTTGAAATAAAAGTACACCTTTAAACCATTTGATAATGCATTGTGGTCGGCACTGTGTACACACAGGGTGGACTGTGGAATGTTCTGCTCCGTCAGTGAATGCTTTACATCTCAGCAGCTAGATAAAAAGGTCAATTTGTGACTGGATTAAGTTCAGAGGTAACATCAGCGCTCTTCTCAAATAAGAAAACCCCTCCCCTTAGAAATGTAAACAAAAACTTTTTTTTGCAAAATTCAAATAAATAACAACACAGAGAGCATCACAGATCTAAGATGAGAATTTAGATGTTAGATGTGACACTCTAATGTTTGTCTCCATGTAGACAATGAATGTGCTGTAGGTGCTTAATCTAACAGAGAATACTTTTTAACGAGACCTTTGGACATACTTAAAAAAACGAAAAAATCAAAAACACCCAGCGCATTGTGTAGTGTAGACTCTCTTTTATGAAAACCATGGCAAGCTACTCTTGATTCACCTGCTGAACCACATTCCATTTGCCTGTATCCCCCTTCCTCAGATTCAGATGATGGATTTTTATAATTTATCACTTTTTTCAGAAAGAGCTTTATTTACAAAGGATATGTTTTTTAAAAATTGAGTATAAGCATGTATATTTAAGAGTGAGGATGAGGAATCCTGACTAGCTCTACCACTGCGCAGGAATACATTGCACTGTGCAACCAAATGAGTCTCATCTGAGCCATATGAATTATGAGTACAGTACTGGAGTGACTGGACTACAGACAGAAGGATATGAACTAAGGGTATCCCTTTTGTTGGGAACTTTTATGAGTGTCATGTATATAGTGGCATGTATTGGCAATTGGCAGATGACATTGTACATAAAATGACAGAGAGCAATCATCATAATGATCCCATAAGGATAATCCCTAATCTGAGGCCAACAGTTTAGAATGATAGACAGTAATTACAATTTTAATGACTTTGACAGACAGACAGCAAAGGAGGGAGAGTAAGAGATAGAGAAAGAAAGAGAGAAAGAAAGAAAGAAGGGGTAGAGAAGGAGGAAGAAAGGACAATGAAAACGAGAAAAGGAGGGAGTTAAACTATGTAACAGGTCCTCCCGGTCTTTTTGTCTGGCGGTGTGTCAGAACACCTGTTCCAAGGGGTGGGGTCAGGAGAGGTAGACTCCCTTTAACAGGCAAGGAGAGGTGTGTTGTAGGCAGAGAGAGACAGAGCGAGAGAGAGAGAGGGGGTCCAGCTAAAGAGGGAGGATTGTTCAACACACTGGGATTTAGATACACAAAGTCACAAGATGTTCAAGAAAAAGGAGTCGTACAGCCCGGCGAAGATCAGCCAGTGAGTACAAACCAGGAGAAGTTCTCAAGTCACTGTGCCTGTGTGTGTGTGTGTGTGTTTGAGAGAGTTTCCTCTCTTGTTTATACCTTTCTCTCTTTTCTTTTTATGGGAATTCATTTCCATGGGAGGGTGCTAGTGTTCCTGCATGCTGCCTGTGTTACATGGTGTTTTTGGGTGTACAAAGTGAATGCGTTGGTCCACATATGCCTGCCTGAGAGCAACCACATTTGTGTAAATGAGAAACATTAAATTAAATCTCCAATGACTGTGGTGGACCATTAGACCACCATGGACAGATAATACCCTTGAAAGACAAGATAAAATTAGATGAAAATTAATTAATATACAACTGTATCATCTCATTTTTCATAATGAAGTCATGTGGACAGTACCTTGTGGTGATTTCTAGTTTGAATATTCTCTCGTTTTGTCCTTTTACATTGAGATGATTGTGACAAATGTAAGTGCTGTATTGCTTTAAGATCCGGTTTTCTTTGAAGGGTGTGACATATTGATTTAGTTTCATTCTGTTGGAAGACCAGTGAAGTGATTAGTGTGATGACTAAGAGGACTGGTAACACTATATGACGCGGGGGTAATAATGATCCAAGAGGGTCTCAGCCTATTCTAGTATTTACCTAGTCAATAGAATCCAGCACAACACCATGTTGTTATGAGTTACGCGGCTTGTTATCAATGGTGACCAGTCACATATGGCCATGATTTACCTTTTGCATGACACTTCTTGAATAACGTGTACTGTTGTTTGGCATGGTATCTGGAAAGTCTTGACAGGGTTCTTTGTCATATTTTGTAGTTAACCCCTACTCTTTCAATTAGCTCATTCCTTTAAAGGGTGTGTGCTTACATAAACTTGGTCACTGATCATTCATGTTCTCAAGGACTTGAGGGGTGGCAGGGGCAAAGCCCTACCTATCAATGGTTTCACTCAAGAGTATCTGAGGAGAATCTTAAGACAGAGGGTTACCACTGCAACAGGACAAAGGACAAATTTACCTTTAAAACAAAAGAAGATAAAAAGCCAGCTCAGGTCTGGTTTTGTGCAATAACAATTTGTATCCAATGCTCTGATTGAATGGATTATGGTTTATGATTTACCTAGAGGAATCTCATCATTTCCCACATGCTGTTGTCTGCTCTGGCATATTGGGTCTTTGCAGTTAGCTTTAGGGTCACCTTAGCATGACACAGTCTTATCACACGCTGATTACACAGTTGAATTGGAACTCGAAAAGTATGTAGACTCTGTATACTTACTCAGGATTCTTAGTGATAAGCTGCCAAAAAACAACTTCAGAACCTCTTTGAGGTTTTTCTTATACTTTCTGTTAGAAAAGCACCACAGTGCATACTACCATCATATGAATATGCATATTCACTGTGATTTTTGTATGGGCCACTTAGCTGAAGCAAAGAGTTTGCCTTTCTGGATCACCAGCGTAATACAGGGGGTGTCAGAGAACAATGCACAAAATAATAAACCTGCATGTAGAGATTATAGTTTCTTTGTTGAGCGATAGCCATTTCTGGAATTTAAAGTTAAGGAATTTGCTTTGTTGTCCAGATGGAACAGTACCACACCCTCCACATTCTTTTCTTTTCTCATAGAAATGTCATCTGCTTTGTGCAATCTTAAGTACAACATACTATATTAAACAATGTAAAAACAATCTGAATGAATCATGTACATAAAGAGATTTTGGTCATGTCAGACATGCTATTTTTTCTCATTGATAAAACAACTGAGATTACAGATTCTGTATTAGTTTATTGTTTCATCAATATTGGTCAATTCTTTATAAAGTACAATGCAGTACAGTAAGCCTTTAATCATCAGGAGTTTAAAACAAATTAAGTTGGTACATTTTAATTATCATATTAATTATTATTTAACTATGTAGAGCATTTTATTCCTATGTTGCTGATAGGGAAAGTATCAGAATGTTTGTGTGCACGGCTGTCGTACTTTACACATTTTCTCCTTCCCCTTAAATCAGGGACCAGGTCGGTGAGCTGACTTTTCTGATAGCGCGCATGCAGAGGAATTCTGACACGGTGGAAAAAAACATCTTGCGTGCTGAAGATCTCCTGGCCGCAGTAAGACCTATTGCCCCCTCTCACACAACAACAACAACAACAACAACAACAAAATGTTCAAACGAACACACACCTCACACACATTCATATGCTGAGGCACAGGTCTAAGAACATGTCTTACAGGACCATATCTGTCAAAGCCTGTAATATTGCCCTCTGGCTGTTCCATTCTCAGGACACGCAGAATGAGCTGAAGAACCTGCCCCTCCGGCATCAGAAGGAGAATGCAGAAAACCTGGCCGAGGCAGAGGGCCTACTGAAGGACCTGTTCCTTGACGTTGACAAGGCCAAGAAGCTGCATCACCCGCAGGCTCATGAGATCGAGAGCGAGTGAGTGCAATGTCAGCCATATTGATTTTTGCAATGAATGAGAAAGACAACAATGAGCACTCAAACAAGTGACTCAAAACAACTGGCTACTACTAAATAGTGCATTGGGTTTGCACTGTGCAGTGTTACATCATCTGAGCTAATGCAACACATCCTAATGTATCAGAGTGAACACACCAAAGGCTCCTAGAGCATTGGTTCCCAAAGACTGGGTCGCGACCTATGATGGATCGTAGGAGATTTTATTTGGGTTGCCAGCATAGCCTAGTGACAATTTATGTTGTGTAATACCCCTATCTTATACCTTATATATCTTAGGAAAGCTAACAGCTTTCCGTTAGGATCTAGTTTGTTAACTACCACAGTCACGAGTTGGGTCGCGATAGTCTGTCATTTTAAAAAAGTGGGTCCCCAGAAAAAAACGTTTGGGAAACACTGTCCTAGAGGGTTCTGATAAGTTGATCACGAAATAGCAAGTGACTTTTTCTAATGACTTGTTTTGTTTTTGACCCCAGCGTCAGCAATCTCCATGACCGCTGGTTTAAGGACTGTGGCAACTATCGGGATCTGTATGAGCAGGTGGAAGATGTGAACCTAAGGCCAAGGGTTGACTGGGGCCAGGTGTTTACTGAGAAACAGGTATACCTGTGCTTCGGATGCATTTACTCCCTCCCACTGTTTTTCATAGTATTTTCAACAAACCACTCCCTACATCTTTAACATTGTAATTAATGATCACCACGATATAAATCTTGCAAGTACACAAAAGTAATTCCTACATTGAATATGCACTTATGTCAGGGAATTTAACCCCAACATATAGATAACCACAACACGTAGTATGGCTTTGCCCACTAACTCTGGTACCACGAGGAGAGTGTGCTAGTGTAAGGAAGGATTCCTTTCACCTTCAGTCTGACTCTGCAGCCCAAAGCTGTTTCTTTTATTGTACATATGCACACAGAAAATAGGAAGCAAGACATAGCGACTTCATTGTGACATACTTCTTATCTCACCCACAAACACACACACACAGACAGGGTGCAGTTCCTGTCTGTCTGGGTGCACACTTAACTTGAACTCTCTGTTCTTAGAACTCAGCACAACAACATTTAACTTGAACTCTCTGTTCTTAGAACTCAGCACAACAATATTTCTGCTTACACAAATGGTTATACAATGATAATAATAATTTCCTTACAACGTATCTGTTATGTTACAGAGACAAGTGGATTCAGATAAATATGGTCCTAACCTGTCTGACGTGGAGAAGCAGATCGCCGCCCACAACATCCTGCACAAGGAGATCGAGAGCTACAAGTCCCAGCAGAAGGTTTGCATGTCATTGACCTCTAGTGCATGGCAATATGACATGTTCACATCTAATGACATGTTCACGTCAATCCACTTTGGTCCAACAGGATGCAGCTAATCAGAAGAAGTATTTAAACCTGCTGGTGAGTTTTTCCTCCTTTAATTCAAAAGCTCCAGGCATCTTCATAATCCATGACGTTCAGTTTTCTAGAAAAGGTTTAAGCACAGCTTAACTTAGTATAGTTGTTAGCTATGGAACACCTCAATACACAGACATTGTTACATACAATAAGTCTTTACAATAAGTAAATCAGTTTTCTGGCTGATTTTCAGTCGACCAATATTGCATATCACACGCTGACCTTATGTTAATGACCTTATGTGTATGTTTATGTACAATATAGGAGAGCTCCCGAGACCGCCGTAACAACCTGGCCAGCCTGTATGATTACATGAGTAGCTGCAACAAGGAGTTGGCATTCCTGGATGACCAGAATGACAAGATTGCCACCAGGGACTGGAGCGACCGCATGGTGGATGCCCCCAGCGTGCGCATGGAGTATGAGGTGAGCAGAGGAGAAGTTTTGTGGAGGTGTTGTTATATATCAATACTTCTAGATAGATAAACAGTGAGGGGAATGCAAGATGTTTTGAGTTTTGATTATGTTCTTATGAAGTCCTGAGGTATATGTCCCAAGTGATCCCAAGATTGTATGATGTGCATGGTTCTTTTGCAGAGATTCAAAAACAGTGGTTTGTTAACACATGAAAGTGAAGTCAACCAACTCCAGGAAGAGAGAGACCACCTTGTTGCCACTGACCACCCAGCTAGCACAATAATCAAGGTATCTGCAGCAACAGCACAACACTTAACATCTGAACATGTTGTTGATAGGGCTGTCAAAATAACTGATTCATTTCGATTAATTAATTTGAGAAAAAATAACTGATTAAAAAAAATAATGCAGATTAATCAATTCTGTATGACCTTTGACCTCGAGCCGTTCTAGTTAGTAACCATTACTGTAAAATGAAGGAGAGAGAAGAAAATGTGCTGCCTAGATCATTGATTGGAACATTTACTTTTAAAAAACAGCCTGATGGTGTTGACAAAAATAAAGTGTTGATTAAAATAAAGTCCTCTGCAATGTCTGCAGCAAGGAATTTGCATATCACCGGAGTTTGTCAACTCTAAAGTCACACATCTATGGAAAGAAATAGTGTTGACATTGAGGGGAGTGTTTATTTTCATTGTGTCCCCTAGGTTATATCTGTGGAATGAAATGCCTTGTATGTGAAAAAAACTTCTTCCCGAAGCACTTTTGAATTTATTTCCTCAGCATATCATAGATTATTATGGCCATTATTTTACAAGGAAAATAATAATAAAAAGAGTTTTTGAACTTTAATGTCACTAATGCTGATTATTCAATGATTCGTTTGAATTTAAATATTTAAAATACTTTCTCAGCAAAAATTATATATGCGATTAATTTAGATTAATTAATCACAGAGTATGTAATTAATTAAATTATTTTTTTTAATCGATTGACAGCCCTAGTTATTGACTTTAAATATCTATCTGTCTGTCTATCTGTTTAATGTTTATCTCTCTCTTTCTCAGCCTCTCAACGATAAGGTCCAAAGAAAGTGGAAAGATTTCCTCAACCTCTGCATTTGCCAAGAGACCCATCTGGACAACGTTGAGGATTACAAGAGGGTAATCATCAACAATATAATATGCACAAGCAATGGAATAATATTGATGTGAAACTTCATGATAATTATCTTTACTTCTCTCTAGTATCAACTGGATATGGAAACCTTCTCTGAGTCTCTGAAAAGGATCAACTCCACCTTGGACTCAAAATTGCTTGGCAACATGAGTACCCTTGAGAAGCAGATGCACATAGAGGTTAGGCTTTATTCAATTTCAGAAACCAAGAAATCACATTTAACACATTATTCATCACTAGGTCTATCAGCATATTCACTGAACTAGCTCTGACAACTATGGTAAAAATAAATAAGTTTTATTTATTACAGAGTTACATCATGTAGCTCTGTGAGACAGCCCTGGGATAACTTTTAATCTGCTCATTGAGAGTATTTTATTTTACAAATGTATTTCTGTATCGATTGCTCCAGGGAGAGGAGAGGGCGGTTGAGAGGAATGAGCAGCGTCTGGCTGACCTGAAAGAACTCAGCACCACCATTGCCCCAATTCACCTTCGCCGCCTCCGCCCTACCAAACCAGTCAATGTGGTTGCCCTGTGCGACTGGACCACAGACAAGGTATTAGACATAGCAAGAGTGAATACAAAACGAAATACAAAAAGTATGAATACAGAGGAAGACAAACAATGACAAATTACATCTATGGCTCAACCCCTCAGCATTTTGTAATGATGGCATGATACTTTCCTTTTCAGACTTCAATGCAGAGAGGGGACAGGTTCACCCTGAAGTCCAATAATAATGAGGAGACCTGGGAAGTTCAAACCAGCAGCGGCCTGACCAAGGCTGTTCCATCCGTCTGCTTGCTGATCTTGCCTCCAGACAGGGATGCCATTGCGAGGGTGGAGAGGTGAGGACCACTAAGTCCGTCATTGTTATGACTAGCCTGACTAAACAGTCCATTGCATTCACTGAGGTCAGGAACTGTTCCATGAGATTAAACCCAGAACACTGTCCAAATTGTCTTGAACGGGACTGAATGAGTATGGCGTCACAAATACTGAGATCACAGCATTTAGTAAACCAAACTCATCAAACCCAAGGTGACATCATTTAGACTATTATGCGCCATATGTTGTTATCGTTTACACCATTCCTGAAATTAAATTATGACAGTATGCACTCACTGTTTAAGGCAACATCTATAAACATCTGTAATGCATCTTCATTTTAATCCAGTTTGGGTGACCAACTTGAGGACCTCAAGAGGAGAAGAGCTGCTCTGCTGGTCCCAGTGACACGCAAGTCCTACACACAGACGGTCAATACGAGTAGCCCTCAGGACAAACCATTGGCCAACAATCTCTCAACACGTTTAGACAAGGTTATGGAGGGCCTTTTGAAGGCAGAGAAGGACACCCAGAATCGCCTCAGAGCCCCACTGGACCGCAGAAATCCCACGCGAGATCTGTCCAACCGAATCAGCGAACATGAGGTGAGAGGATATTACATTTGAAATCGACTGAAAAGCTTATTGTTGGCTATTAGCATGTTGTTTATGAATGCTACTGGTATGTCATACAGAAAACTGAGTTGGCGCTAAATCACCTGGAGGCGGAGAAGGCATCTATTCAGAGGGACATGCAACCCCTCCTGTCCCAGATTCCCCTGGGTCCAGTCACATCAACGCTACCTACAAAGCTGAGTGCTGTCAACAACAAGTTGGACAACGTATCCACTCTTTCTGACAACTACAAGAAGAAGTAAGTTAAAGAAAAAAAAAAAACTGTCCACACTATTAGTGAACACAAAGATTGATTTGTTTAACCATCAAAAGTGCAGAAACTTTGAAGTTCCTGTTAATGTGATCAAATTTGATTTTAGGACCAACGCAGCCATGTTCTTGGAGAATCAGATTAAAAAAGTGGACACCATGGTATCTGGATTCGAGAAAGATCTTGTTAAGACTGATGTAATTTCTGATGAACCAAATTCCATCCAGACTCGCACCCAACAGCTTCAGGTGCGCCAGACTAAAAACTTAAAACCAAACACTACTACTAAGCTAAACAGACTTAGCCATGGCATAACAGTATATTCTTTTCCCCTGTAGATTCTCCGTAAAGATGTTACCAACAAGAAGGATGATATGCTTAAGCTGGACCGAGACCTTGAGACCACAGGACAGCTGTGTAGCTCCTTGCAGAAGACCTTTCATGAATATTGTCCAGATATTCGCCACCAAGAGTCTGAGGTCAAACGCCTAAAGAACCGCTATGCCAACGTCAACAATCAGCTGCTGGAGAGGTAAGGAATGCAGAAAGTTCTCTGACATGTTCCTTTAAAACATACAGTTTTACCATTACAGTCAGTGATTGGTGCTAGACTTATTTCGGCTTTCCTTTTCAGGTCCATCCTGTTGCAGGACATAGCCAATAAGAACCAGGATTTTCAGACCACTGTGAAATCTTTGAATGCCTTTTTGATAAACATGCCTAATAACAAGATTAATCCATATGACAGCCTTGCTCAAATTAATGCCAAACAAAACTCTCAGAAGGTCAGTTGTAGTGTTTTCTATCTAACATTGTGCTGAATAATACCTTGCTCAATCGTCACACTGTTTACAAGACTTGGTGACTCTCTTCTCAATAACTTGAAATGAAATTTTAAGTTTTGTCTGCTTGTTATATTCTAGAGAGTGGTGGAGGACATTAAGAGGAAATCAGATGATGTGGACCGTGTAGTAGTTCTGTCACAAGATCTGCAGAAACTCCTGAATGTGAGTAGTTACATAAACAAAATGCAGGAGACTACTGTAACAAAGAAAATCACAATGGAAAGGTTCCACCTTTGTGTGGGTTGGTCACTGATAACACTAACTGCTTTGGAAACTTGTTTAGCTATTTAAAAGTTTAGGGCTGTATTCTTGTTAAAGACTGTTTAAGGACAATACAGTATAACATAACATAACATAAGATGCGTAATTTAAAGCCATCATATTTTATTTGTATGATCTCGTTCACAGGAATATCATCAAATCACTCTGAAGAACCGCAACAATTTAAATGTCCCAGACTTACATTATGATGAGTCCTGTGACTTAATTGACTCTGTGCAGCAAAAGGTACAGTAGGTAACCAGTGGAATTACATGTGCTGTGAGATTTTGAGTGAGTATGCAATGATTTATACCACAATTTATCATTCTAGGAAAGGGATGTTCTGAATCTTTACTCTGAAGTGTCGGCAGAGAATGATCAGCTACTTCACCAAATGTATCTGGCCAAAAACATCATCAATAAGGTATGATCACATAACAAAAAAGAAAACATTTATAACATTACATAACCTCTGGACAAAACAATTCAAGCAATTGCTTCACTGTGCCTCTAAACTTCCCCTTGTCTTGCTCTCCCAGAATGAAGAGGTTGTGAGCCAGGTTGTAGTGAAACAGCAGATGCAGATGCAGAGCCAGCAGAGGAGCCTGGATGCGGTGGATGGCCTCAAGAGAGACCTTGAGGGTGAGATCAGCAGACGCATCCATGCTGAAAATGATCTGGAGATATACACAAAGAGACTCCAATCCCTCAGGAACAGAAGAGGGGTGGAACGTCTGGAAGAGAAGGAGATTGTGCAATACTACCGTGACCCCAAGCTGGAGAGGGACTTGGAGAGTCTCAAGAGTAAGGTTGGAGATGAGTCTATGAAACGCTCAACAACCCACACAGAGATTGACATCTTCAAACAAAAGATTGTTCGTCTGGAACGTGAACTGGCAAGTATAGAACCCAAAATGGTGACTAAGGTTCTCACAGAATTTGAAAGAGACCCTCAGCTGGACAAGGAGGCTGAAAGGATGAGAGAGGAAATACGTAGACTGAGAGAGGAGATCACCATTCGGAAGTCCGAGACAGTGCACCTGCAGACCGAAATCAGGACCTTGGAGCAGAAGAGACCTACCATAAGGGAGAAGGTGGTTAAGAAAGAGGTTATCAAACTGGACAAAGATCCAGTCATGCTGAAAGCTGTTTACACTTTCCAGAATGAGATCGCTGATGAACAACTTAGAGTCAAGGCCTTGAATGATGACATATTCCAGACAAGGAGCAAGATCAACACGCTAGAGAGGATCATTCCCACAGTGCAGCCTAAAATAATAATCAAGGAAGTCAAGAGGGTGGAGCAGGACCCTGAGCTTCTCAGTGAGTCGAAAAGGCTGCACACTAGTCTCAATGAACAAATGAAGGAAACCAACATCCTACTGCAGGAGCTTGCAAATCTCAGGCTCCACTACACTGAAGTGGAAAAACGAAGGCCTAAGGTGGAGGTCAAAGAGATAATCAATGAGATCTACAGAGTGCACCCTGACACTGAAGCGGAGCTGAAGCGTCTGAGGAGAGAGCTGCAGCAGTCTAGTCATCTTCGCACTGATTATGAGATGCAGATGGAGACAATCACTTTAGAACTGAACAGACTGCGCTCCCAGAAGCCCAAAGTGGAGTACAAAGAGGTAACCCAGGAAGTGATCAAAGAAGAGAGGAGCCCAGAGATGGTCAGGGAGATACAGCGGCTAAATGACCAGCTCACACTCTTGAGGAGCAAGTATGAAAGTATCCATAATAAAGTCTTTATCTTAGTCAAAGAAAGAGATGAACTGAAGGCTGAGAAATCAATAGTGCACACTGAAGTTGTGAACAAAGAAATAATCAGGTATGAAAATGACCCTCTCATCGAGAAGGAAGCTGACAGGCTCAGGAGAGATGTCCGTGAAGAAGTCCAACAACGGCGCAGTGTTGAAGAAGCTGTATATGACCTACAGAATAAATACCTCTTGCTTGAGAGGCAAAAGCCAGAAGAAAAGATTGTGGTTCGGGAGGTAGTACGTCTTGAGAGGGACCCGAGACAAATCGTGGAACATGAGAGGCTAAAACAGAATCTGAATCTAGATGTGAACGCTCGCATGAAACTGGAGATGGAGGTGAGAGACCTGAGAGCCTTGGTTCGGGAAAAGGAGAGGAGCCTGTCAGGGGTAGACAGACAGCAGAAAATCATTGTGGAGACAGAGCTTAGACAGATAAGGTCTCGCATCCTGGAGTTAGAAAGTGCCCCACCACGTGTTGAAGAAAGAATCGTAATAGAGGAGGTTCTTAAAGTGGAGCGTGAACCCAAACTGGACATGCTGATAGATAGCTTGCGTGTTGATATAGACAAGGAAGAAAATAATATTTCCCGCCTGGAAAGAGACATCACAAACCTAAAAATTAAACTGAATATCTTGAAAAAGGAGAAATCAGTGGAAAAGGTTATATACAAGGAAGTGATAAGAGTGGAGAAAGACTATGCTGTGGAGTCTGAGAGAGAACATCTCAGAGAGCAAGTGTCACAGGCAAAGCATGCAAGACGTGATCTGGAGGATGAAATACAGCGTCTAGATACCAGACTGACCCGACTGCACACAACAAAGTCAACTACGTCTCAAGAAGAGACTAATCTGACCCTAAGTAGAGATGCTCTACAGCGAGAGAAGGATCATCTCCTGGAGGAACTGAGGAAATTGGAGAGTGAGCGAGAGACCATCTCCATTACATTCCAGCATCAGTCAAGATTACTCAGTGAGAGGAACCAACTGAACAAGCATAAGAGCATTCAACTGGAATCTGATACACAACGCTTGGAGAGGGACATCTTGGATGAAAAGGACACTATCCGCAAGAGGGACATTACCATCATGGAGTTAAAGAGTATCCTGAAGAATGAGGATCATTCTGAGACTCATACAAGGGAAACCAATGTTTCCACCAGAATCTCCATCCTTGACCCAGAGACAGGAAAAGACATGTCACCATACGATGCCTATGTGGCGGGAGTAATTGATAAAAACCAGTACCTGCATTTCCAAGACCTTGAGTGTAGCTGGGAAGAGATCACAAGCAAAGGGCCTGATGGAGATACCTCTGTTCTTCAGGACCGCAAAAGTGGCAAGCAGTATTCCATTAAAGATGCTCTTAGGGATGGAAGACTGACCCAGTATGATCTGCAGTGCTACAAGGACGGCAAAATGACCATATCCGAGTTTGCACTTTTAGTAGCTGGAGAGAAGAAGCCTAAACCCTTCAGCAGTGCTTTCTCTACTTCTACACCTAATTTGAGTTCCCTTAACAGCATCACCAGCCCATCGAGCTTATACGATAGGTCATTATCCAATGGCAGTCTCAACACACTGGTGGGTACCATTAGTGGAGACGAAAACTTCCCCATCTCTGGTGTTGTGGATGTCACCACAAACAGCCGCATGTCAGTGCGCAGTGCCTTGACTCGCAAGCTGATCGACCCAAACACAGCTCTGAGGCTCCTTGAGGCTCAAGCAGCCACTGGGGGAATTGTGGACCTCAACAAGAAGGACCGGTACTCTGTTCACAAGGCAGCACAGTATGGTCTCATAGATAAAAGTCAGATGCATCAGCTGCTCAATGCCCAAAAGGCCTTCACTGGTGTAGAAGATCCTGTGACAAAAGACCGTCTGTCTGTGGGACAGGCCTCGCAGAAAGGTTGGATCCCAGAGGAAAGTGCCATGTGGTATTTGGAAACACAGTACAGTACAGGGGGGCTAGTGAATCCAAACAAAGCTGGGCGCATTACTATTGAAGAAGCAATCCGAACAGATATGATTGATAAGCATACAGCAAAGGAGGTTCAGGATGAAGGAAAACACCTAAAGCATTTGGTGGACCCCATAACGAAGAAAAAGCTCACCTTCAAGGAGGCTCTGCTTCGTTGCAAGAAGGATCAAATCACTGGACTTCTACTCCTACCTGCTGCTTCGAGTGATAGTGTAGACAGTGCTCCCTCTTATTCAAACTATAATTTCTCCCCTTCTCTTTCTCGTGTGTAGGCTATGCAGAGGCACCTTGTAGATTTGCCAGCAGCAAGCCATTTTAACAAGTTTAGGGGGTTATAACATAGCATTGACTCAATTATCTTTTACATCTATGTCAGAATAGCCTTTAAGCTTTTGGTTGGAATAGACACAAACTACTATGTTATTCATAGAACTTGGAACTATAGGTTGGGGCTTCTGGGTCTTCAATTATCTATCCAAATTAAATATATCTGGATTTGTCTTACATTTTCTGTCTTACCTGTGTGATATTTTATTTCAGTGTTATTTTTGGTTGTTACTGTTTGACATATTAAAACAACTCCTAATAGTTGAAGAAAAATGCCTGATCAATTTACACTGTGTGCTATTTGTGTGCTTACTTCATATCTAATATATACATTTCAACCTGGCCCAGGATGTGAAATGGTAGCCAGATGGCTACAATGCTCGTCAGTGAGTAACACTCACTCATCAGCTCCTATGTGCTCCCAACAGATGCCAGAACAATTGTGTTTTAGCCCCCTTAGCACACCCACCTCCCACATCCAAAATTCGAGTCCAGTGTGGGACTGTGGTTGACTACCACATAATACAGGTTACACTAGTGTCGAGACCCAGATGAGAGTGAGGTTTATGAGGATGTGTAACTATGGCCATTAAGAGACATGCTGGTGGCAACAAATACTTCCACCCACAAATTTTAACCTCCTGGTGCTGGATAGCATGCCAGCCTCTCATGTCCGAGGTTGCGACTATGTGTCTGGTGTAGGAGCATGACTGTGCTCTTGTCTACAAAACACAGACTACAGAATGATGCATAACCTTTTATTTAGATGTTACTTTGCTTGGAGAGCTTTCAAGTCTAGGCCTCAGATATCTAAGCCAAATTGATAACTCAGGATTCATTTCTAATGAGATTATATTAGAAAACAGCACAAAGCATATAATTGTCCTCTAAATGTGATGTAAGGCTACAATTACAGATAGTGTTTACTTAGATTTCAAGATTTCGTTTCATTTTAAAGTTCATTTCAACAACTGCACATATCAACTGAACATAGGCCTACAAAATGATGTTATGCTTGACAAACTGTGAAACTATTAAATGTTATCATATAATTCAAAGACAACATTATATTTATATAAATAATAATACTTAACAAATATAACGACGCCTGTTGTCATTAGCCTTCTAGTCCGGCAGCCATGGGGTCAGACCTGGTTTTGTCGTTTAAAGTTTTGTTTTTGCAGAATCTTAGACAGATAGATAGATAGATAGATAGATAGATAGATAGATAAATAGACAAATACTTTATTGATCCCCAAGGGGTAGCTCTAAGATTTAGGAGGGTGCCCAGTGACATCCCTTGGGCAATTTTATTAAACCTTTCTTGTTCAATGTGCTGAATATAAGGCGAGACTCTACAGGTGAATAGAGTAAAAAAATGAACTAGCAGATATCACCATGAAACTTCCCCAGTTGATTACTTACATTAATATAAAAAAACATTACAAGTTCTCTGTAATGATAATTGTCCAGTTCTGACTTTGTTGTTGAACATCCTACCCTAAAACATGCACAGAACATTGTGAAAAGTAAGATGATAAATACTACATCAACTAGGGATGGGAATTGAAATATCAGTCGAGTGGAATGAAAAATCAAGACAAAAAAAAACAGAACTGGGACCCAAAAAACTGTATTTTCTTTAAAAAAAACAAACAAACATAAATTATGTTTTCTTTTTTTTAAAATAATTTGTAGAAAATCAATGAGAATGCCGTACAAACTTTTAATGTCCAGTCATACTGAGAACATGTTTGTCTTCCACCCTACAAAGTTTGGGCTGCCTATGAATAATACTTTTCATTATGTTAATGCCCAAACATTGCTCACCAGACAATGTGATTTTCAGGCTGTAAAATGGAAAAAAATGTCAAGGGCTGAAAATAATACGAAGACAGGATTTGAGCAGAAATATTTTACAGGCCTTGGTTTTGGGACCCATTCTTGATATAAACTAGGTTTGAACAAAATCTGTGACGGTGCAGCAACAACCTTATCTGATTTGACACGGAATGACCCATGTGTTCCAATTCTACTTCTACCGCTGCACCATCGAGAGCATCCTCACCAACTGTGTCACAGTTTGGTATGGCAACTGCTCTGCCTACGACCGAAAAGCACTGCAGAGGGTGGTGAAAACTGCCCAACGCATCATCGGTTCCTCACTCTCCTCCATCGAGGCCATCCAGGGCAAGCTATGCTTGCGTAAGGCATGCAGCATCATCAAAGACTGTTCTCACCCCAACCACAGACTGTTCACTTCACTCCCCTCCCGGAGTCGTTACAGGTCTCTCCGCACCCGAACCAGCAGGTTCAGAGGAAGCTTCTTTCCTGCGGCTGTCACCTTACTGAACTCTAGCACTGCACCCCGGTGACAACCAACCAACTAAGCCCCTCAGCGCCCCTGCCCGATGCCTCCTTGCCTGTGCCTGTTGAGGTGTCCACGACTTGGCAACCTTGACAGGGACAACAAGGAGGCGGACACTCATCCCCCACCCACCCACCCCATTTGCACAACCCTATCCCATTCATAGTGTTCTATCTATTTATTTACAAATGTACATACTGTAATTGCTCTTACATATAGCCATTTTCTACTGCTCTTCATACTATTCATCCTGCACATACACTTATTCTTACTACTCTTACAATGTTACTGTTTCTGCTCTACAATGGTACTGTTACCACACGGCACATAGCTGTACTTTCTGTATCTGTCTATTTTTCATACTGAATATCCACATTTATTCTGTTTTCTTGTTTTATATTCTGTTAATACGCTGCATATATCTATTACTACTACTATTATAAAGTTAGGCCATCCTTAAAAATATTTTCGTTTGCCGTAACCCGACCGACCCTGTCAATTTAGAACCGACCCAAATATTTATTTTTTTCCCCTTTTAGTCCGACCGACTTGCCGGTTGTACACTTGCGTTAATACCGACCGATTGTTTTTTTTACTCTAAACAACCAATACAAATGCAATAAAATAATATTTCTTTTAGTAGGCCCAAGTATTGTGAATATAAATTGCCTACATGCAAACGTGGCTCACTTAAATAAAACCCTGTGGCGTCATCTCTACACCATTGGTTTTACGCATGTCACACTATGGCCTACGCTTCGTTTCATTCACACAAACTGATAATGCTTTTACTTGGCACGAAGTTCTGGAAGAACTGTGGCCAGATCTTTTCTCATCCCTTCTCCCCCCCTAGTCTAACGGTGACCGTGTCGGAGTATAGAAATTGGTTGGTCTATTTAGCATTTCTCAAAATATGGGTCCGCAACATGGAGACTGTTGGTCCGCGGAGTCGTGGAGTGAAATTTGGCCCGGTGCTTCATTTGATAATTTGCTGCGCAGTTGATCAAGAAACCGCGGATCGACGAAAAAATAAAACAAACGTTTCTGCTATCGATGTCATTAAACACGGAGCCCTACAATTAAGTGGTGGTATGAGCATTCATTCAATGCGCGTCTGCGCGAGAGAAACTGAAACTAATCGATAACGTTGGTATCAAAGCTCCGCTTCAACCTGTTGGAAGGCTATTTATTTATTTAACGAAACGTAATAGAACGACGTTGTTTTTTGGAACTTCCTTAGAAACAGAGCAGAGACTGTATAATACACTGTATAGCATTGAGTATTGTATAGTCAAATTTCAATATAATGTGGCCAAGAGCTATTGTAGCCTTCTTTCTGGGTACATGTAGATGAGCCCTATGACCCCAAAGTCTGCCATGACCGGGCCTCAGGTCAAAGAAGTTTGAGAAAGGCTGGTCTACAGTATATAACCTGCATCAGAATGAGGTTTGCAATGGTGCGCCTGAAGGTACGGGTTGAAGACCCAGTCAGTTACGTCACAATATGCACATTTGTGTAAATTCATTCCACGTAATCATCATGACCAAAATTGTACTTTTTTTTTTACTTTGAATCTTGAAAAAAAAAATATTGACCTACCTACCGACCCATTTTTTAATTTTTTTGGCTGTTACTGCAAACAAAAATATTTTTAAGGATGGCCTTACTGCTACTACATTGCACATATCTGTACATGTTGTTCATACATTGTTCATATTACATAGCCATATTTATTCTGCTTTTAAGGTAACTGCTAATACACTGCACACACACACATACCTGGCTATGCGCCACCTGCCACATTGCACTTTTCTGCTTTTTGCATGGTTAGACGCAAACTGCATTTCGTTGTCTTTGTACAATGACAATAAAGTTGAATCTAATCTAATCTAATCTAATCTAATGTGCTTTATCGTTGGGCCTACTTTTTCCCCACAGTTTGAAATAGCATACTGCACAACTTCTCCAGCAGAGGGGGGAAATATAGCTAATCCTACCAAGGGGGGTTTACATAGTCATCAGTCTGTTGACACATGCCGCCCCCCCCCCCCACCCGCTGAAGTGTCCTCTTTCACAAACTCAAATCTGGTCACCCTATTTAAAATGACTGGACTACAAGAGACGTGCTAGTGAGAGATGCCATGGGGGTCACTCCGTGTCAAATCAGATAAGGTTGATGCTGCACCTTCAGGTTTTGTTTAAACCTTGTCTAAGTCAAGAATGGGTCCCAAAACCAAGGCCTGTACAATATTTCTGTTCAAATCCGGTCTTCACATTATTTTAACCTGTAGTAGCCTACCTTATATTCAACACATTGAACAAGAAAGGCTTAAGCATTGTTCACCGTGTGTTTAAGTATTTTTATGCACCATGTTTCAAGCTGATTACGTTAACGTAACTAAAACTAGTCTAGGCTACTCTTGCATTAAACCACTTTTATTTTGACACATATCTATTGTTTATGGAGTGGACAGCACAAAGGTAGGACTTTTACTGACGCATCGTGTTCCATCCATACATTCGACTTAGGAAAGGAAGAGAGAAACTGACGATATTGAGCTGTATTATTAGGCTCCTTTCAGTTAAGGTGGGTAGAAGAGCTCAACATTTTTTTTTATCCAAAAAACGTACAGTGTGTCTAATATTATGACTTTGTTCTTCTGCATTTATGATATTACTTTTCTTTTTTGACCAAACAGCCATATTAGTTTGCAGCAATGTCGGCTGGCCAAGCTGTATGAATTCAGTTAACGTTAGTGCTAGCCATCAAACTAGCTAGCGGGTTTGTCTTAGAACTTTCGTAACATTAGCTCACACAATTGTATAAGCAAGTGTTTTGATGTTAATTTAACTGATGTTGTTTAACGATACTGTGCAAATCAACACTGTTGTTGTGGTACTGTCTGGTAGCTAGCTATCGAAACATCCTTGCACATCTGCTGCAGCCGACGTGATGCTAGCAGACTCGTGCTGGCGAATCGAATCATTTGTGAACTCCAGCAAGCCATCTGTAACTTAATTCATCCTTTAGCCAGCTAAGATGGCTAGCTCAAGTTTAAATTAGGCCTAATATATGGCTTAAAATGTTTTGCACTGTTTCTTGGGTATAAATGTGCTCTAATCGTTACCTTGTAGCCGGAAGCTCTGGGGCAAACATGGGGCGCCGAAAATCTAAACGCAAACCGCCGCCAAAGAAGAAGCTTACTGGAAACCTGGACACTCAGTTTACCTGTCCGTTTTGTAACCACGAGAAATCATGTGATGTCAAAATGTGAGTGTTCTGGAGTTCTCGCTGTGATATGTTCCACGTTATGAGTTGGCTGATCTGTTGTGCATGTTGGTTAGCCTAAACGATCATTTTATTTTCGCAGGGAACGCAGCCGAAACACAGGGATAATATCCTGTAGCGTTTGTTTGGAGGAATTTCAAACGCCTATAACCTGTATCCTTTTGAGTTGTAAGTGAGAACAATTATCGCTTGTCGATATTTGTCTGCACGAACCCAAGAGGTAGCGTGAACCTTGTGCATAGATGTTCTAAAAGTTTTACTGAGGTTAAGGTAGCACTATACTACTGAGGTTAAGGTAGCACTATACTACCGTTTTAACCAGAAACCTTTCCATGGCACCCACAATATTCACAATAGTCACTGTAGCAGTAACGGAGAACATGATCTCAAGGTCCCTTTGCATCTTACCACAGATGCAGGTGATTTACATCATAACGCAAGATTCCATTGTGCCTGGGTGTGTGGAAGGTAGCCCTAGCTAAGCTTATACAGTAGTATGGATCAAGACATTAACAGCAGTAAAAGCTATCAAGTAACGCTTGGGTAGATGCCTTTAAGTATATGTTGTTCTCTATTCTCAGTTACAGTAGAATGTAAAACATCTGACATCCTATTTTCCCTTCACTCTCTTGGCTCAGATCTCTCTGAACCAGTGGATGTTTACAGTGACTGGATAGATGCTTGTGAAGCTGCCAACCAGTAGCATTTTTTGGTTATTTTTCATTATTATTACAGGCCAAACAAGGTCTACAGAGTCAATTGAACCACTACTTATAATATTAGTTGAAGTGACCAAAGTAGTCCTGTTTTAGTAGACTGTAAATTACGTTGGATATTGATCCGTTTCTTTTGTACCTGATTTATAGACCTGTAATTTGAGTGTACCTATTACCTTTTCTTTTTCTGTCACTGCTGTTTGTTAAACTACCTTTTACTTTCTTAGATTTTTTAAAACCATTTTATAAGAGGACTTTTGATCAATAAATGTCCTCAAGAAATTTACTTTTTGGTTTCATAATTTTTTGTAATTCTAATAACACAATCTTAAATCATGTTAAATAAAGTTATATAGACAAGACAGACAGCTGAACATGATGTTGCCCGTCATGGGAGAGTCATGATTAAGTATATTAGATGATCCCTCACAAGTTAGGTATTAATGAAACACCTTACTAGAGCACTGAAGAAAAATGCTGTGGTTGTCAATATTGCACACAGTTTGTTATTACAGTTATGTATAAACTCAGTGTTATTAAACAGTACTTGACCAACATTGCTGTGGTGGGACTGGCAGGCTTGTTTTTTATTGATGACTTGGGGAGGGGGGGAGGGAGGGAGGGAGGGAGGGAGGGGGGGTTCAGGGAAGTGATTCAACACATTTTATTACAGTATTTTTTTTAAATAAACAAAGGAGTGAACATTTACAAATATCTCTGTAGTCCTTCCAAGTTCATCTCAGTGTATCAGTTTTAGGTTGGGGTCATCTTTTTGATGGCACTTGAAATAATCTGTTGCAGTACCATAGCCTTCACTTGTTCAATCCTTGTGAGCTCTACTTTGTCAGTGCATAGGCAAGAGGCCAGGAAAGTTAGCTCCGATTGGCTGAACACCAAAGCACTACAGACTTTGTGTACAGTTTTGTAATAATGTCTGTAGCTTACTCACATTCTAAAAGCCACAATCTACCCATGTTAAAATAAAGAACATGGGTGTTTCAAGTACATTATGTACATACTGATGGAAATGATGCACTTCCATAGCTAAACACTAGGTGGCAGTGTAATATTCCTCAAAAATATGGACAAAGATGATTACAGCAAATTTACTAGGCCTACTCAGGTAAAGATTTTACTCAGAAAATAGTCTTGGCTCACACCGTCCTTGCTCAGCTGGGAGATTCACATGGTATTTAAAAAGTTATTTAAAACTACAGGGTAAAAATACATACACTTTGTGCCTACCAATAGAAGCACTAATTCAAAGGAAATGGAAATCTCAGTTGATGCCTGGAGAGTTCAGAAATATTTGGCTTGAAAATTGATCTATTTCTGATTGCTGAGATTGTCACACTCAAAATGAGAAATTTACACATGCATCCAATGTCATTTGAGATTTTATCTGCTTATAAGTCCATCCATCATCACCATACTTCTATAACAATTTAAAAGCTCCTATAGCAATGTGCTTCAGTAAGGATCTAATCATAGTTATGTTGAAGAGCCAAACCCTTTGCAGACCTTTTAGGAGCTAGGATGGTAACCGAAACAATATTTAAAAGTGACTTTAATTACATTAAATATAGGATAAATACTCTAGAAAACATAATTTATGGTAAACATTTTTTCAGCATTCTAAATTGGGGCATGGCAATCTTTTGAAGTGCAGCTCCTGCTTTTCATCTTGTGATTTTTGAGGGAAGAAACATCCAAATGTATCTTGGTATATATGTGGACAAGGAAAATTAAGTCCTCTGGCCTCACTAGTTTATGTTGAGGCTCGGAAAAAGAAGCACGTAGGGGATTATGAGTTGCAACAAGGCATCTCTTTTAGTCAGAATACTGGTAGCCATCGATGTCCTCTCCATTGTTGATGTACTCCTCGGGGTTGTTGCAGTACTTGCTGTCGTAGACTTGACGGGGAAGCCCATACACGGTCATGCCTGTCTGTGAAGCTCCTTTGTTGGAGCCCATTTGCAGTGACACAGTGGAGGTGTCGCACATCTCCACATCCAGCTTCTTATCGAAAATCTGTCTCTGGGTTCCTGGAGCTGACATACCAGACTTGGGAGAGAAAAAAAAGGGAGAGACACCCTTCATGTTATACAACATCAAAGTTTTTTTTATAGACCCTTTCAACAATAAAAACAATGCTTGAATGTTCTATTTGGGCCCCAATCTACTTCCTCTGCATTAAGATAACATATGGAATGTTAAAAAGGAAGTCTTGTGGGGCCAACTATGATGCTGATAATGGAACTCTTGAAAGGGTCCATACATAGTGGTAGAAATTTACACAGGTCTAGTACCACTGATCATGTTGTGCTAAAAGATAATCAGTGTGGGTACCTGGTTGGCACCTTTGTTGGTTCCCATCTGGAGACTGATGGTAGACTGGTCCATTGGGTGTTCCATGCCAGTCTTGGGGTCATACAGGTGGCGCTTTGTACCATATGCGGTCATGCCTTTCTGGCTAGCAAATTTGTTGGTGCCCATCTGGTGTAACAGTGAACATAAAATATGTTCTTTGCTCTCAGAAATACAAATGTCTACACAATCTCAAATGTCTACTGTAGATAACAAAAATGGCCGTCTCCTCTGACCTGCAGTCCGATAACATTGCGTCCTTCCTTCAGTTTGTTGGGTGCAAAGTGCCGCTGCCGTTTCTCTGAATACTTCACCCCAACGTCATACTTGGTGTGGAAGCCTTTTGACTGGGCCTTTGTAAAGAGGCACAGTGACAGTTCAATAAATAAGAAAAGTAGTGCAAAGGAAAGTAGTAAATAGGAAAAAAGTGCATGTCTTGTCTGCAATTTCAGACGTGTTAACAACTGATCTTTTGTTTATGGGGAATTGCAAAAAAGCAGAATCATTGAACAAATGTATAAGAAATATTCAAGGCCACACATTAAGACAGTGCCCACTATCACTTTTTATTTTGTGTAAGACATTTTGGCATAAAGGAGTTCTTTATGTAAGGAGTACTTCTCACCATGCCAGCCAATGCGATGAGTGTGCTCTGGACTTGAGTATGATTAACATTTTCAAACAAGTCATTGGCCTCAAAGAGGTCAACTGGTTTGAGGCCATACTCTGTGATTGCACGGATGAAGTGACCAATGTTTTCCAGCTATAATGGATAAAGAAATGAGGTACATTAAGTTAAAAGTTCTTGGCTCGATTTATGTTCTTCTTCAATTGGACACCCTTACAAGTACAGATAAAGGGTATTCTTGTTAGAAACACAGATCTACATTCAAGGGTATTTTTTAAATTGTATTGGCTCTATAGTATATGGATACACTGGATACATATAATGTGTGATATATGAGAGACTTTCAAGTGTATTATCATTAGCATGCAAACAGACTAATCTTGAAATTAGTCATTTTAGACATCTGGGAAATATTTAATCTATTAATGTAGACAAATGTGTATGAATGAATGAATGAATGAATGAATGAATGAATAACACATAGCAACTGGGTTTCATTAGACCAATTGGAACATTTGTAAAATAGAAATGGCTTATTGTGAGCATATATGAGTCACTGTCCATTAGCACCACAGCAATGCTATCGGTCACAAACAAAAGACAGCTCACCTGGTGCCAATTCTGCGTTGGGCTGTTGATCTTTTTCACAGAGCCTGGTTGCAGGATGTTGATAAGCCTGGAGAGAGAAAGTTGAAACTACAACTGTTCACCGCCCCAGCCGAGCGTAAAACAGACAGCTGCATGTCCTGTACCATAACCTTTTTATATACATATGATCAGACCACCCACAACATACTGGTTGATAGAATAACTTATATTAAAGTTTAGATCCGGTATTCAACATCTGGTTTTATGTCCTAGCGATCATCCCACTTTCCTACTGTCCCTTACAGTCATTGAGCACAGGTACTCACTTGCATAGGAGCACACCATCCTTCAAACCATCCATGAACTTTTCAGGAAGTTGGTGGCCAGTCACCTCATGAATCCACAGCCTAAGCTCCTCCTCCTTCTGGTGATCATACTTCAGGGCCAGCTGCAGGTCAAAGGTCACACACCACAGTTTTGAGTTGGTGATGTCAGTGAGAGCATTAAGCATACTGGATTATTGCAACAAAGACTGCTCCAGAACCAACTGAAAGTGCATGGCCAATCAATAAGAATCAGATTTTGCCTCTAAGACATTCCTCGGCATATGTGCATTCTTCAAAAGTTTCCTTTGAGTGCCTGATCAGTATAACAAAAGAGGAATGAGAATGACTAAAGAAAAAGAACAGAGGGTGGATTAATAGTGAAACAAATGGGTCGGACATTCCTCTGAAAGAAAAACACTGCTTCTCTCCTTTCCTCGTGTTTCCTTGCTGGCTGGACTCCTTTTCAGCACTTGAGAGTTTCGGATGTGGATGTGGTGGTGGTGGTGGGACTCTACCACCCCCCCCCCCCCCCCCCCAAACCCACCCCCACATATACACACACACACACACACACACACACTATCACACAATCTCCCTTTCCAACTCGCCTCTCTCTCTCGCCTCATTTTTCTGAAAATGTTTCTGCTTTTTAATCCATGCTACTGCCAACAGGCCTGGAGTCAGGGCGGAAGATGCCAACAAAAACAGGTCTTTCAAAAAGCAGCGTGGGACTTGCATGGCTCTCAGTCCAGCACACCAAACTTGGGGAAAAAACAGCCCTCTGCTCTCCTGCCGCACTGTTGTCAGTTCCACGCTGCTCTCTGGAGCCATGCAGAAACTGGTCGCTTACAGGGCTGCAACCCCAAAGCAGGCCTGATAATGAGAGGCTAAGATGGACAAGAACTCCATCTTGCCAAAGAATCTTGGCTTTAATTTGCTGCAGTTGTCGTTGTTCTGATTTTCTGTGAACTACCAGGAATTTGTTTTACAAAAAAAAAAAAAAAAAGAATATTGGACAGTATCTGTGAATTATTGTGATTTTTTGGAAGACAGACCCAAAGTGAATGACATCAATAACTCAGTTCTACCATTACAATGTGCAGCAATATTGACAAGACTTTTGAAATGTTTGAAAACTAGTTTAAAGTGAGAAAGGTCAGTTATAAATAAACATAGAGAATGACCTTGTGGTATTTGAAGTAATTACGCGATCATCAATTCATTTTAGCTTGTCAAACACATGATGACAAGCAAAACTAAATTCCTTTTAACCTTACATTTCCTTATGTTCTTTTAATCTCAATGGTCTCATCATCTCTGTGACCAGAATACATGCATCACCATGGTCCATTTAATTTCACATTGTTTACAAAAGAGTGCTTCCAGGCCTTTCTAAAGACAGCACAGCTATTCCTTATATGGGAACAAAAGTTGTAAGATTTATTCGGTCGCTGGGTAGTTTATTCAACACAGCTTGTATTAGAAATTCACATACAGTGACCAACATCTGTAGTCATGTGTTTGTCTACCTTTGACAGAAAAGTAAACTTGGATTGGTGCTGGATTTACACAAATCCCTTTAAAATGCTTGTACATATAACTTTGTGAGGAAATTATATTGATCAATGATAATAATCTGTGGGAATTTTAATTCATGATAATCTCCTCGTTCCACTTGAGAGACTGGAGAAAAAATAAAAAAGACCTTTCAGCAATGGAACCTCCTTCAGACTAATGCATATAATTGACAGACAATGTCGTAGAGCTTTCCCATCACTCTCACTCACAGCAGTGGGGTGATTTAGTACTGATAGACATATCCCATCACACATAACTAAACAATCTGTCACAGGCCTGTCAGTCACAAGAGTGAAAGCAGGCAAGAGCAAGTGGAGATGTTGGCTGGTGGTGTCATTTTGACAGCACTGAGGTGGTCTTATTTCTAGATCTTACCACTTCTTTGAAATATCTAAAGACGATCTCAACAACCATCCTGGGTCATCAGCTGAAGGGTGACAAATGTCATGTTGTTCTCAAGACAGTGACACTGAGAAAATGTGTACAATTGCTAATTACCAGAAAGTCTCCAGACAACTGCTCAATAAAACTTAGGCCTTCATTTTTAGCATAACCGTTTATCTAGTCTCATATTAACCTGCACATCATGAATTGTAGTTTAGGCTATGGTCTATGACCTGTGACAACACAGAGGGGTGTGTGATCATAATTTTATCTGATGCGCCCATCATAAACACGCAAAATGGTGATGGATGTTACATGAACCTGAAAGTGTCATTTCATTGCATGCCACAGGGCATAGCTAATGCTACCTCACGAAACGCCCGGAATAATGTCTTCTTAACTTACCTTATTTTTGACCTCAGCAGAGAAACCAAAAGCTGGTCCACTTCTGAAACGTGTTGTCATGGTGTTTGCGCAGATCAGACAGAAGAAGACAATAACGATAACTTTGCCAGGAAAAGGCACTGCCTTTAAAACCTGACCCAAAACAATCTGGCAGTGATGCTAGGAAGTGTTGTCCGCTACGCGTTTTACCTCTCCGATAGGCTTGGATCATTCCACACTAGTTTTCTCAATCTTTTTTAAACTCTTCCCAGCTGTGCGTGTCGGGAGTACACAGTGATTGGCTAGGGCTACCATCCAATCGCGACGCTATCCCATTTTTGCAATGATGTCACCCAGATGGCATTAAACTCTTTCGGTGTCATTTTTTCCACCTTGCAACTATTGTAAGGATGCCTGCCTTCTATTTATGTTCCAGCTTATCAGGTCCAGTTTGGCCATTTAATGGTCAGATTGAGTGGAAGCCCATAATTTACTGTAGACCAAAATAGAAATGCCATCTTATGCTACAAACGTCATATTGATGACAAATTGATATTGCCATCAGTGATTGATAATGAAGAAAATCAGCGTGGCTATATTATCAGTAGCATATATGCTATAGGTTATCAGCACAGATCACATCAACATCATAACCTGGCACAAACAGCTCAATGCACTGTATCTGTATCTGTATCTTAAATTAAATTAAATTAAAGTAGGCCTATACTGTTGTCAGACAGTTGACACAGAGCAGCTGAATCTCACAGCAGTTTCTGGCGTGGGTCCATGGGTCACATGAAGTTACCTCTATGCCGTCATCCTGGGATGATTGCATTAATCAGATGGTTTTCCTTTTGCACTCGGATGCGATGCTTCCCTGCTCACAGATGTTGAGGAAATGAAAGGCAGAGATTGCTTGTGTGGCTGAATTTGGTAGGGACAGTTAGCCTAATGGGTTCTTGAAGTGAATAATGAATGTTACACCCCTTATCAAACACACGTGATAGGACTTATGGATGCTGTAGGCTAAAGGCCTAATAGGCCTAGGAGGCGCTGCTAGATGGGCCCTATGAAATAAAATAATTTTGAGCTCCTATAAATGTCCACCCCGAATTTTTTGAGAAATAATATTCTTCTTCTGATGAACTGTGTTTATACATTATAGCATACTGCAATAGGCTACAGTCTATAGGCCTAAAGAAAACTTACACAGGTTGTTATATTCAACTAATTTATAGCTAGAATAACAAAGTAGTCTATAAGACTGAACCATGTAGGAGTGAAATATAAAGGGTATTATGATAACAATTGGAGTTGTTTAGTTTATAACACATGTTGTTCATAACTTAACAAAGTTATAACCTAATTTTGACTACATTATTTGGCCTACTTGATGATAATGTGCTCGGCCCCGACTCATCAGAAGAAAATAGGCCTAATAGGCTGCATATTCAGAATATGAAATTCACAGACCACAGATCTTTCATTTTAGACTAAAATGTATTTAAAGTGGCATCCAAGCTGATGAAAATAGAACATGAAATTAAGCTCTCTAATGGAATGAAGAGCTTTTTTCGATGCCTAGAAAAAAGCATCTTTTCAGGAATCATTGAATCCGATAGCGCAATGGCATGTACAGTGTACAGACAACAGTGACATGGTAGCCTACTGGATTAGCCTACGCCGTTTCTTTTGAGTGCCAGACAGCGAAGGACAGAAGCGCACGGCCGCTGAGTCTGCTTCTAAGTTCTTGTAAACATAACAAGAGAAGGGTTACACACTGAGAGGAATTTTGTCGCTTTATTTGGGCATGATGGAAGCAGACCGAGGAGTTGGATTTTGACGCTCAGGAAGTCTGTTTGGCAGTGAAATAAAGGTATTGATGAAAGCAGCGATTTATTTCTGGGTTTCAGCCCAGATAGTCATACTCTCCATGAACCATAGTCTAGGTTCAATATTTTTTAGCGATCATGGACAGGATTGTGCATCGGTTTCGAGTCGTAACATCGTTCATTTTTTTTAAATTGACTGCATAGTAGCCTACACAGGTAATGAATGAACACTGACTTGTTAAAATATTGACAAGTCATTTTTGAAATAATATTTATAGATCATGGACCGCAATGGGACATATAGGACCACAATGGCTGCACAAAGTATAGTTTTAAAGAAATAGCCTACACATTAGCTTAAAGGGTTTAAAAGGTTGCTATTTTGACCTCTTCTTTTGAATGTTGTTCAGTAGAATTGAGAGCACATGTGGTTGCCTCAGTATCATGACTGTGTGTGTTCCCGTGTGGCAAGAAAAAGGGGTAGGCAGATGACATCAGGAGCATAACACAAGGGCATTTCTACAGTAACCCCTTCCCCCTCCACCCTCACCTTGCCCCCCTCCTCTCTGCTTCCTTCAGTCCTCTCCTCTTCTCTCCTTAGACCAGTCCAGTCTGCCTGGCTATTTATGGTACTAGCCTGCCTTGAAGTATTCAGGAGGCTGGCCCCTGGGAGTCATGATTGGTCTGTCTGTCTGTGTATGTGTGTAAGTGCAAGTACCGGCAGTTCACTTTGAATACAAGTGTAAACAAATCCAGCACATTCACACACCGGATGGTGCATGGTGTTCCTTTGACAATGATAAGTAGAGCTTCATGCTAAACTACAACATATTAAACTGTTTCCAAAGCAGGAACATGGTCTGAGAGAGAACCCTCTAGAATTCAAAGGGTTTGGAAACCATTCAAACTAACAGTTTTAAAATGGCTGTTTGCAGTCAGGAATGCTGATTTTTCCCAGTGCCTGGGAAAACATTCAACTTAAAAAATGTAGCCTACCTTCATTGGGTTTAGGGTAATGTTATTTCTTACAATGTGTTACCCAGTTCAACTGGACAAAGATTAAATGAAAGTTTCTCAGTTCTAGAATTTTTCAAGACATAGCCTAGTGTAAATACAGTAGCCTAGATTCTTCTCGAAGAGGAATATAAACAAATGCCTTCATGTTATTAGAGATTGTATGGACTGTAAAGTATGGACAGTTAATATACGGCCATGTACACGATGACGCAGACATCCCTGATTTACCGCACTTGTTCAGGGACAACCTCATAGGCCCTGGAGAGTAGGGGTGTTTGCTAAAGTCTGTGTAGAAGGGCAGATTTCATTGAGTCTCTGCTAGACTATGTGACCATGTTTGGTAAAAGCTCTCCAGGCTGTGCCGACCCAGCCCGTTGACCGGAGTGTGGAGGGTAGCTGGTTTCAATCGGAGTCCACACAGTGGCTCAGATTCACTCTTCCCTTTATTAAGACCCAGGGGTAAGTTGGCATCAGGTAGCAATGCAGGGTCAAGACCCATATTTTGATGAGAGCCATGGTCAGCATTACGTTTGGGTCTGTTGTTGTATGTGATGTAATACAGACACCTGTTGTGTAAATTTCCTCCTCAGAGCCAAGGGCCGAAAGGTCTGGAGTTTGGTGCCGTGTTCTATTATCAATGGAATGTCCTGGACCTTTCGAATGTAGAAGAAAGTTCTGGTTCTTTGTGAAGGATAAATGTATGAGTTGAATTGATAAATCATTGAAATTTCAAAAAAGATGCTGAGATGTAAATGTAAATAGCCTATTCATAACAAGGGACCTTTAACACCCAGATCGACTGTAAGTGCTACACGTGACAAATTAATCGAACACTTCTCTGTTCTCCAATTTATTGAACAGCAACACTTTCAAGTAGATCTCCAACTCTGATCGCTACCTTTACATCATTAGTAGTGGTCATAGACAAACGTCTATTTCACAGAGTGGTGAGAGTGGACACCAACAAACTGGTGTAGAGTATACATTTCACATTAAAAACGGCCAGAAAAAAAAAAAGAACATCCGCATTGCATTAAAACAAATGAAGATTCCGCACTTCTAGGTCATTTCAGCTACAGATTTCCAACATTTGGTTTATCTCTGTTGTCAACTTCATCAACATTGTCTTCACCATTCTAATCATTAATTATTATTATTGCTGGTATTCTCTTCTTTAAGGCCTAGTCACTACAGCAAGTTACTCTTCTGGCCCTTTACAATAGTCTCTACTGATGTCTGAATGATAGGACGGCCTGACAGATCGGTTGAAAAAAGTGGGCCGTTCATTTGACTTACATTATATTTTTAACACTGATACAGCACAGTGCAATCTAAGACTGCATGACATACAATGACGTTCTCTGCTTGCAGAAAATCTACAAATAATTGTATTGTTGATACACCACTCCTGTGTTAAAGCTAAGGAGCAGTTTTACACAAAAATATCATAATGCTAAACTTATTAGCACTTTGCCTACCTGAATTTCATCTGATCGTCTGAGCAATGTGTGCTCTTAAATTTGTTATGGTCTTCGTTCATTGCTCAACACTTCGCATCACAGAGTACAGATATATTATAAGGTCCTCAACCATTTCATTCACCTCAAAACCTTTTTTTTCTCAATAAAATCCAAGGTGACATAAAATGGAGGGCTTCAATCGTTACAGTGCCGAATATCCCAGTAAAATGTTTGAGAATTAGTGTTTTTTTTTTTCTCCATGTAACTGTAAAAAGGTCTCTATTCACTCAGAATAAATGGGAAGATGCAACCTTATTAACATGACAGATACTCTCTAACCAGCTCCAAAACACCATGTTGGAGCTCATACCATGAACCATCTCATTTGTGCAAATCCAGTTTAGAGAATGTACCGCAGACAAAGACCAAATGCTCAGGACTTAACAGCAAGCTCCAAAATCATGCAGCTCACCACAACCACCACAAACAATCTTTGTCTATATAGAAAGTCACAAATTACAAATCTCTCATCCCATCACTGAGATGTTTACAAATTATAGTCATCTCATATCAGTTCACAGCTTTAATCACTACCATGCTTGGGAGAAGAGGTGCAGCAATATAGCTGTTCTTCAAAAAGAAAACAAGAACAAAATCTTCCAAACCTTTGTCATCTTAATAGCCACCCACAACCAGACATATGCCCTACATCAACAACTACAACACTCACTGGAGCTAGACCTGATGTGTTATGAAACAGAAAACAAAATACTGGCTCAAAAATGACAGGTGAGGGGCATCGATACAGTATAATACTTGGCTGGAGTAGAGAACCAAATAGTGCACGACAAGAGAGATACATATGGAGACATGTCAACCTTGAGCAGCAGCATACCTCAAATGCCACATTCGGACCTCTGAGAGGACTATAGAGGTGCCCCCTCCCACAGCAGGCATCCTCTAACGCCCTGCTCGACTCACACCCATCTGCATGGATAAACAAACAAACAAACAAAAATCAGTGCTTTCTGAAACATACTGTAGTTTGTGACTGGATTTAGATTGTGAAGGTTTAGCAAAGGCCAGCTCAGTGTCCAATGAGTCAGTTGCTGGCACCACACGGCACTCCCTCCCTCAGGGTCCTTGCGTCCCCCTGTTGCACGCTCAACCTGGAATCCATGACATCATTTTGTACCAGAGTAAGGAGGACACCCCCTCAGTTTGGAAGTGAAAAGCACCATGTGGCTGAAAAAGGCACAGACTCCAAACACACAATCAATCACACACACACAAACACACTCTCTCTCTCGTTCTCACACACTCCCCCTCTCACACACACACACACACACACACACACACACACACACACACACACACACACAGCCCAAAAGCGCCGAAAAAAACGTGAGTACACATACACATACTCTTAAAATACCGCTGAGAAGCAGAACCTCTGCAGCGGAGGGAAACTGTACATGCACCTAGAGACCATGGGCCAGAGGAGCCTGAGAATGTGGTGAGCTGGTCTTGCTTGTGCTTTTCAGAGCAGGAAGGGAGGTCCAGATGAGACTGCTCTGAGGCCAGTCAAAGCATCGGAGCTCAGGACCACAGGACTCTGGTCTGGGAGAATGCTTGGAATACTGTGACGGAGGTTTGTGTTCTGGTTGGTTTTGTAAGATGGGATGGAGTCAGAGGTAGTGCGGTGCTGGCATCAGAAATGGATGGATTCAACCTTTTGCGCGGATGGTGGTGAGTGTGTTACATGGGTTAAGACGAGTCACTATTTTGATCACTTCATCATGTCTGCTGAGTGTGAATAAAAAGAACTGGGATTTTGATTGGGTGTTTAGGGAAACTGAGGGGAGAATTCTGGAGATCGAGACCAACTCTGTGGAACCTATTCCAGCCTTCAGCCACATCACGGAGAGGCTGAACATCCATGTCAGGCCGCACCCGCCTGGTGTGTTCAGGATTTAAGTAGGTAAAGACAGGTGGAAAAGGTGGAACCTTAGAAGGCTTCAGGAGAGCTGGTGATCTTCCTTGGCTTGACTCTGACTGCTGACCCAGCAGCAGGCACTGATAGGTTCGTTTGGAGACTACCAGATCAAGAGGCACAGTGGTGTGTGTTTGTGTGTGTAAGTTTATGTATGTGAGTGACTGTCTATGTGGACGGACGTCCCCAAACTGCAGTATGGTTTAGATGGTAGAGTAAACAGAAAGATGTTATGACGGTTAGATAAAGGAACGGGTGGAGGGAGGAGCAGGTGTTGAAGGAAGATGTGTGGTGGTGGTGGTGATCACCATGATTAAGGCTGGGAATTCTGTCTTGCGTGCAGTGCAGGCACTTGGGTTGGTGAACTGGGCTTTAGTTCAGGCTTCAAAGGGGACAAAGACATTTGTGCTTTTTTAAAATGACATGTACTTTCTAACAAGATTCAAAATAAACCTCTACTGGATCATAGGAAATATCATCTGTTGGTGTGTATTTCTACCCTCAACACCAGCTGGTGTTGGCGTTGACACCTCGATGCTAGTCAAACACTACTCAACGACAAGAAGTCCGAGATGTGCTTCCATGTGGCAGCTGTGATAATCTCTGATAATCACTGGAACTGTTTGATGCAAAGAAAAACTTTGTACAGGTCCTCTTCATCACCTCTCTCTCCTCTGGACCAGTTCGACCTGGTCCGCCCAAAGCACTCGCTCACCCCCCTATTAGTCAGGTTTTTTAGTCTGTGTGGTTGTTCATGTGGGCCTGCTTGCCCCCATCCCCATTGCTGGCCTTGGCCTTGCTCTTCCGAGCGCCGGTCAGCACGCGGTAGCAGCCGCGGGTGATCTTGTACATCCAGACGGTGTTGAGCACGTCCAGGCAGATGCAGGAGGTGATCCAGGCCACCTGGGCAGCCAGGCCCAGCCGTTCGAAGGCCGGTGTGCCGAACGTGGCGAAGACGCTCTCCCAGTAGGAGGGCATGACGGCGATGCGCACCAGGAAGAACACCACAGTCATCGCCACACCGTTGGCCACCACCAGCCTGTCGGAGCGTGGGTAGTGGAGAATCTCGTAGAACCATCTGCATGGAGGTAACGCGCACACACACACACACACACACACACACACACACAGAAAAGAAAAGGAACAAATAAGAAAGCTAGGTGTTAAGATAAAGAATTGTCTATCTATTATGCAACAGAGAAATGTTATTTCCCTCATGTATGCATTGGTATAATCTAGACATCAAACTGCATGAGATTAATCTATGTTAACATTAATCTAATACTTCAGATAATGGTTAATACAACTTGTGTGATGCATACCTCTGATTAACAAATGGGGTGGACAGCTCTGAAATGAGACGGAAGTTGGCAAAATATGGCAGCACACCACGAGACTGCAAAAGGAAGAGAAAGAAGCATCGGTAAAATAGATAAAGGAACAAACAGAATCCACATCCTCCTACACACAGAGTTGTTGCAATAATAGATTAAGCTGACATAACAAAAAACGAATATTTCTTGCAAAACATACAATTCATTAATATCATTGCATAACCATATCCACTGAAAATCCATTTACTCCAAATGAAAGAGCATTCAACAACATTACAGTTCTCTACATGAACAGGACTTACCAGGACAAAGCCATATGCATAGAGTGCCGCCAAGTGGTGGCAGACGAAAAAGCTGTCTCCCATAGTGCTCCAGTTACAGGCCAGCAGCACAAGGTCTGGAGGAGGAGCGAAAGCAGGAGTACACAAAACATCAGCCCCTTGTCTTTAACATTTTAAAATGATTAAAGATAGGCACAGAGAAGGGTTCAGTCTCACCGTAGAGTAGGTAGCCACATGTTATGGCCACATTAAGTTTGACCAGATTGGGGTCTCCCCTACAAGGTGATTAAAAACAAACCAACAAAACCCATTACGTTCATGAAATATAATTTGTGACATTACATGCCTGCACGGGAACCTAGCCCCATATAGCTAATGAGGCATTTTATACTTAAGAATAAACAAAGTTCACTATAGTCAAGGTATTGTCTCAGCAGGGATGCCACCGTCTCGAGACATTTTTCATACCATGCCTACAATGCACCCTACTACTTACCAGCTATCCAGACACATTGTTTGAATGACACAGTTTTTTGAAAACGCCTTTGTGTGGGCAGGGTGTAGAGAGCGTGTTTGGTTTGAGGGTATTGTTCCTTTCTACCAAGTGAGGTAGCTGCTCTCCTTGTTTGCCATTAGCTACTGTGACCAGGATGCAGCACAGGCTAATCCTGTTTTCATTCCCATCACACGGGAGAGGCTGTAGGCTGACTGCTGAACTAGATTATCTGCAATGGTTAAAACTGGCATTTTACCCCAAAGCAGACCGTTCAAATGGAAATCAAGTAAACCATGAGCTTGATTCTCTAGCTATAACATGCCATGATAAACAGAGCAGAAGGAGGCTGACTATACAAGCGGATGTAGGGGGAAAGGATGTCTGTTTAAGTCTAACAGACCATACAAGGGATTCTGATGTATGGAACTATATACTACAGATGGGACAGGAATGGCAAGGGAACTAATCAAATCGAATTGTTCCCCTATAGACCTCAAGGTGCACTGTATCAATTACAAACCACCTGAACACGTGCAGCACGAGCCACTGTCTCCTTTAGCATGTTTTGTGTAGATGTGTCTGTGTGTGTGTACAGGTGTGTATGGGACAGTGTCCTCGTGCACGTGTGACCCTTTTCGATGTGGTAAAGTGATCCTGTAACGGATAGCGACCCGGTCGCAGGTGTCCAGTGGCGCTGCATCGGGGGAGTGTGTCTGAGCCAGGGCCAAGTGAAACGCTGCACCTCAATGCACTCTTGCACTCTGACGTGCACCCTCAGCATCCCTCATAGGCGCGATACACCTTCAAACAAAAACACAAGCTGCTCTACAGCTGGGGTCGTTGTAATGCACAAGTGTGCACACAAGCACACGCCTGCTTCAGATAAAATGTGTTGTCCTCATACACACACAAAAACAAACACACACACACACACACTGCTAAATCAATGTCCATTCATCGCATGATACAGTGTTGACATTTCGCAACCTTTCCAACATGAACTTTGTCTACTGAGAAACTCAGCTGACCCGATGGACATACTGTACCAACACCCATCTGCTTACCTATCTACCAGTTCAGTCAGTAGAACGGTTTCTGTTAGTGCTGAAACTTGAAGCCTTTGGGGAGCCAGAACTGAATCAAATTAGCACCCATGCAGATCATATTATTAGGACTGCGGACATGGCTTTTATTAGTGTAGGGAAATAGCTACCCGGATATAATCGGCATTTGTGCAGCTCAGTTCCAAATGGGGGAGGAAATCTCAGATCCTGATATTATTAGGGCCCTACGCCCTGCCGTCAACACCCTGAATTCCACCCGAATACTAAAAAATAGAAACGATGACCGTAAATCTATTTCACATTGGCTGTGGGTGCAGAGATCACTATTACCAAATACTTTCTAGAACACATGCACACACTGAAGTTTGACACACCCAACTGAGATAAGACCTTTACAAAATCTCAGAGTGATGCATGAGTGTCTTTTAATCTTGTTAAAACCTCATATGGCCTGCTCAAGATAAACTTATCTGGTTACTTCAGACTGCAGTTGAACCATCGTGAATCAGTTGAAACATGTGAGATTACAGGAGGGCAAAGAACCACTGTAAAAACATGCACCGATGAGTGATCTAGTAGTATGAGTGGCTACAGTATTTTTGATATGGCATTGCTGTCAGATTGGGGGGAAAAAAAACCCCAAAATATTAGTATTTTAGTTAGGGCTGTATGATTTGGGGCAATGATCTAATTGTGATTTGTTTTACTGATTTACTTGCGATTGTGATTTGATACGATATGATTTCAATATTCCAAATGTCTCCAAGTTGTGCCGCTCCTGATTGGTGAGCGTGCCCTATGCGTGGTAATCAGCACTCCTGATTGACTGTGAAGCTCACCACTCAGGGGGGGCACTAATAAAGGATGATGACATTAATAAAAAAAAAAAGTCCTAAATGTGACAAAATTAACGGAGCTTTAAATTAAATTAGCTTTTGCGATTAGATAATGCGTTGGCTCATATTGTGATTGGCGATGCGATAATTGTGCAGCCCTAGTTTCAGAGTAGAAAACTAAAGCAGGGGAAAAAAAAACTCTAAGCTAGCTGCTCCTGAAGAAACACGGAAGAGTAGCAGTTCTGCTAATGAAGGGAACAGAAAGAGAAAGAGGAGGTGGGACAAACCATGTGAAAGAAATAGCACAGAAAACACAGCACAAAGATTGAGAGACAGAATGTGTGACTGTGTGGTAATTTTGAGCAGTCCATTAAGTTGAATGACAGCATGTGAGAAAGTTATAAATACAAAACAAATTACTTTTATAAATTATTTGCATAGGATATAATTTGTTCTGTCCACCGAATTATTTCATGTTGCACATTTCTAGTTTGTTTCGCCCTAATTGTGGCTGAATGAGAATGAGTAACACGTATGGCAATGGGAGACAGACGGACAAGCACAGACAAACAGACAATACAACAGACAGACAGTGAGAACAGCCTGTGAGGAGTGAACGAGAGGGGGGGGGACTAGAGACTCAGAGACAGAAAAGAGAAAAGGCAAGTAAGGACAGCTGACAAAGGCTGCTGCTAGACAAGCCTGGTGGACATGGAGGAGGAGGAGGGGGGAGAATTTAAAAGAGAAAGGGAGTAGACCCCCCCCCACCAGCACCGGTGCCCCACAATCCCTCCACCCCCTGACGCTGCCTCCATCTTTCCTTCTTTCAGTCCCCTTCTCGCTTCATCAGCAACACTGGCCCAGGGAGACAGAGGGACAATGGCTCTGAGGAACTGATCAGATGTGGGGAGCTGGGAGTGTGAGTGTGCCAGTGAGAATGTGCCTGTGTGTGCACATTTGTGTGTGTGCGCGTGTGTGAGGAAAGAGATAGAATGTGTGTGCAAGTGAGAGATAGAGTGAGTGTGTGTGTGTGTTTCCCTAGAGACTGGGTGACTGTTTCCAATGAAAAGCGGCCTTGTTGGCAGAACCAAGCCCTATCTGATCAGAGGGTGAGAGAGGAAAAGAAACATAGGGAGACAGGGAGTCTAATATACCGACAGACAGGGAGAGGGAGAGAGAGAGAGAGAAAGAAAGAAAGAAAGAAAGAAAGAAAGAAAGAGAGAGAGAGAAAGGGACAGATACGAAGACAGACAAAAGTAAGAAGATGACAGAGCAGCCTTGACCACTAAAGAAGGCCAATGAGACTGGAGAGTAGGGGATATAAAAAGATATATTGACTGGCTTCTCACTAAGCACATGCTAGTCAAGAGCTCTGGAAAAATGAAAGGATGAGGAGAATGGAGGGAGGGAGGGAGAAAGAACAGGGAAAAAGACATGAGGGAGGGAGGGAGTTACCAGTCTTTTTGTGCAGGAATCAGAGATGCAGATTGGAAAGGCAGCAGTCAAAAAAAAGAGAGAGAAAAAAAGACAGACAAGAAACATTGAAAAGGGAAATCTTCAAAATGTTCCCAATGAGACAAGACATTTCAGGCTGAAGGATGTGTAGACATCATGATGACTTGCACAGGGAAGATGACTTCTCTTGGAAAAAGAGATTTGAGATGTGGGATGCAAGGTTCTTACCAAACGGGGTCTGCGTTAACAGCATCATCATAGCGCAGGATATAGAGGCAGAACAGACCCACAATAAGGGCATGGACTGTGGACACCGTCCTGAGGACAAAAAAACAGAAAGAGGTCCATCAATTCCTGTGCCTGTGCTTGCCATCTGTGTCTGTGTGTGTGTGTGTGTGTGTGTGTGAGTGAGTGAGTGAGAAAGAGAGAAGGGGGTAGTGAATTGTCTGACATTAGTAAACAACAGGAACTGATGCATTTGCACTGGTGTTGTTCATTGTTATCAAATCACAGAATTCCACATTGCTACTCTGCTTAAGTAAATGCAAAGGATTAACTAGGGAGGGCATGTCTTGCTGCATATGAATTTGAGTCATGGTAGTCTGTCTAAAGAGGTTGAACCTTTCAAACACTTTATCATCAGAAGCAGAAGTATGGCCTCAAATGATCTGTGTCTGTCAGACACACACTCACACATACGCCACAATCTCTTTATGGCAGACAGCCTAGCACCTAACAGCAACACTACCTTCTGCTAACTTTACAGTTTCCACCACATTATACACGTGTATCAGGGTATGGGTAGGCATCAGCAATGCCCATATTATTTATGTAGCTTATGATTATTGCTGTACTATTTGGAGAGACAAGGTTACAGTAGCTTTACTTAACATAAAATAAACAAACCAGGTGTTGATGACATCAACCTGATCAAACTGCCAAAAGTCAACACTTAATCTAGCTGGCAACTTGCCAGCTATATCAGATTAGAGTTTTGAATCGGCCAACATCTGCAGAAGCCATTTCCAACTTAGCAGTAGCGGTTCATATAGCTGTTACATAACAGGTGCATGGCAGGTTTGCACACACAGACTTCAGTCACAGTCCATCACTTACCATTGAAGGCCATTTTCACCCACTTTGAAGATAGACCCTGATTATCTGTGCAAATAGCTGTGCAGGAGAGTGAGGTGGAGAGGGTTACTAGAAGTCAAGAGCACTGATGTCACTGGGCAGATATGGGATGGACTGTACTAGTGGGGGTTGTTTCGCAACACCAGAGTAATGACCCTTGAGCCAAAGCTCATCAAAATTATTCGACAACTCTGGAGGGCCTACAGAGTACGCAGTGCAAGACCCAAAATAGTTGTGGATTAATCTGGAGGGTTGGAGTTAAATGTGGATTTCATATGGATGGATTGGATGGATTACATACCCTGTGTTGGTATGTGTGTGTGTGTGTGTGTGTGTTTTGTTAGGAGCTGGACCAGTGCAGTGTTTTACCTGGAGTTCCACTCGTTGAGTTTGGTGGGTGGGAGTCGTCCGTAGCCTTTGGTGAGCACCGATGAGAGGAGAGGACTCACCACGGAGTACAGCAGCTGGAAGCCCACAAAGCTCCCAGCCATCACCGTTAACTCTCTCATCTCCATCTCTCACCCGACACTAGGGGACAGAAAGAGAGAGCAAGAGTGACAGCCACGGCAAGTGTATGAGCAAGGGAGAGAGAGAGAGAGAAAGAGGGATAGACAGAGAGAGAGAGAGAGAGAGGGAGAGGGGCGTGAGTTATCATTGTGGCGGTGGCACGACATACAAAGCAAACACAGGGCATGGTCGAGATCTCAGATTCATTACAGTGCACATGGAGCAATATTTAGTGTGTATACAGATTACCTACACTACAGACAGGGTACTACAAGAAACACAGAATCTTAGCAACACCTAAGGCTTCTCCATGGACAGGAGAGGTCCCACAGACCTTCTGTATTCCTTACTGTAACACTGTGGTGAGCCTGGATATGTCAGCTCTACAGTCTTTCTCCAGCGCAACCCAAAACTAAGCTACTGTGTTAGACTCTTTAAAAATGTGTGTAGTTCTTCACCTCAGGTAAAGGAATATTGTATTATGATACAGCAGAAGTGAGCCACAGCATTAATCTCAGAGCAACGGGAAAAAAAAGCCAGTGTTGTTTTTCTGGGCTTAGGGACTTGGGTGTAGAAAAGCCATGAAAGGAAGAGAAGCATTCACAGAAAATAGTTGGAAAGAGGATTACACAGTATTTCTTGCCTAAATCAAAAAAGGGTCTGTAATTATTGGGGGGGGGGGGGGGATTTGGTGAGTGAGTGAGAGGCTGAGCAATACAGCAGCAGTAGAAAGAGAGAAGGATGGAAGAAAAGGCGAGAGGGACTCGAGGCCAGTTTGTGAGTGGGTGTGAGAGAGAGCGAGAGGGAGAAATAATTAGTTATGGACAGATATATGGGAAGTGTTCGGGATGTGCTGTTGTTTGTCTGAAGAGTGCGTGTGCAACAGTATAGTGTGTATTTTTGCCACCTCATGACAAAGGGGTAAATGCTCGACCACATGCTCTCCCCTGGTGTGCCAATGACACGCAGGCCTGAGCTGTGTTATACCCCCATGCCTTTACAGTAACAACAAGAACACCACCACCAGTCTACCACCACAACAAAAATAACAACAACAACAGCATTCCTACCACCAGAGTGAAAATGACTGCTGAATATAAGAGGTGATGTTTGAGACATCAAAACCAACTGTGGCTGCATTCTGTCATGTCAGCAAAATCAGCTTCCATACCTCACTGACCAAGAAGCTGCCATCTTCCATGTTGTTGTACATGACTCAGGTTCAGGAGGGATTCTGAGTCACCCCTGCTGGGGTATGCTTCCTGTGTCACATTTCAAAACACTGGCCATGGAGACTTGTGTCCACTTTCAGACTTGTCTTGGGGTCCTGACTAGGGGTCTACGTCGACTCAGGCTGCGCAATACTGGCTTAGCATACCTATGGAGCAACAGCCTGTTCTCCTTACACTGGATTTCAAAATCATTATTTAGCTAAGGACTAACTGTGTGAAACAATGGCACAATTGATTAAAGAGGGGATCACCGATTAAATGACTGGCAGTGGAGACAAAGCAACGTCATTCTTCCCTTAATCATTTCAGTGTAACCTTTGTCCCAGAGTAACAACTATACAGTACAGCTATTTATACCCCTTAAACCCCTCTGTCATGACTACATACTGCTTCCAAGCTACCATTAGAGAAGTACCAAATCTACCATTACCATAAGTACAAAATCTCAGCAAACTTGTCTCCTTCACCAGGTCATATGGCTATGTAACATTAGCCGATTATTCAAAGTCATATTTGTAGCCAAATTGTTATCTCCAGAGAGTGATACAACGCCTCCATTCTGACACTATCCATTTCTAATTCCCCCCAAATTTAGATAGGCAGTTCCGCGCTGGACGAATTTCAGGAATTGGACGCATCTTGACAGTTCCATTGACCTACTTGTAGGCAGGCTGCAGTATTAAAACCATATAATTCCACTTCACTGGCATAATCTCTTAAAATGACACTATAAACATAGCATAGCCTACACAATGAAAAAAACATGTAACTCGTGCTGGTTTTTATTTGCTGAAGACGGCAATTTCGAAAGTTTCAGAGTGCTTCCTCAAGACGGGCTGTTCTTCGTGTGCAGTCAGCTAGCTATGACACGCATAAGTTAGACCCCGTTCCAAAATGTACATAACAGTTGAAGGCTGACGGTTTCTCTAATTTAAAGTTGCTTACTCATTCCCCATAATGACAGTCCTTTGGGTATTAGAACTAGCATTATTCCTGCTTTCCTGCAAAGCACAGACTGTTATCATTTTGAGACACTTCTAACATGTTAGATCATGACAATAGCATTACAGATTATTGCTTGTTGTATTCGGATAAATCGAAATCAATCTGAAAACAGGGGACCACATGACAAAAGGTAACGTTAAGACCCTTATATAAATGTAGAAAACGTAGTCACAACAGGGAGGTCAGGATCCAAGTCTTACAACAATACGAGGGCAGGGACCAGACCAATGGCAACGTTAGTAGCCTACTGCACATAGACTGGTTGGCCTCCCTTGTTTTCGGGAGCGCGTGATAATGCAGACGGTTTTCGACAGCCAGTTTGATGAAATCCAAGTCTTTTTGCTCTAGGGCTCCTGGTTACAATAATGTATGCTCACTATACGAGTCGCAGAAGACTGTGTAAGAGATAGGATTCCGTGCCTATTGTGAGGACGTCAGCGACCAAACTAACCTCACAAAGTGCCAACGCTACTTCTCAATATACAGCCACACAGTCATATTGCGGTCACAAGATTCATAACAGTGGTTATGGGAATCACAAAGGCTAGCGGTTAACGTTACTTGCTTCCATTCGAATACCGCAAAACATTGTACTGGAGAGGCAGATGATTGTTGCTTACCTAATAGCAGTCGCATAAGTCACTGTGAGCAGCTCTTGCCTCTGTTCTGCTGCCGTCTTCTTCTTCAGTTACTTTATGAACTTCGCTAGCAAGTATGCTAACAAGCAGCAACCCACTAGCAGACTTTACAGGGACTACACTATGTTTGGCTCTGTTACGTTGAAAAAACCATAAGGAGGTTGTTAATTGACTTCCAGTAAAATGATGGTGACTTACTCCGAGTTAGCAGCTTTAAATCAGTTCGAAAACCATACTGTATGACATTTCTAACCCGTTTTATTTGGGTATTGACAGCTTCCACTAACCAGTGACGCTAACAACCAGGCTAATCGCCACGCCTCAGACGCACACCCCTCCTTTAAGCCACACCTTCTTCCAACAAAAAGGCCGAAGTGTGAAGTGGAACAGTCCGTTATGTATGGGCAAGCAAGCAAAACAATAGGAACAGAGCTGAGGCCCACAATGAGCAATCTATAAACACTTGATAATTTTGTTCAAAATAATCTCGAATTGTTGTTGTAAAGATAATTGGACCACTCTCTTCGACAAACTGTGGAGATCATGCTGACTTCTTAAGTGGATGAGATGATCCAGGCTCGTCTACATTCCATTATGTTGTGCAACTAGTCAGACCTGAAATCGCGGTTTGTTAAATAACGAGGTTAGGTTTAGGCGACAGAATGAAAAAAGCCATATAAATTACAATGTGAATCAGGAAGAGCACTCATATGATCTGAAGGAAGAGCACTCTGAGACCTGAAGTAGGCTAGGCTAAGAAACTTATCCTTAAGACATAACGCAGTTCTGAGAACAATGCTGCATTGATTCTCAAAAGCCTTTTAAAGACAGCATTTAAATAAAGATGAAAGTCCACTTCACTTGATCCTTAAATCATGCTACCTTAGAGCTACACCAGGCGCGTAACTGAAGCGTTCCGTTCGCGTTGCGTCTGCTGCAACAATTAGCTTCCATTATAATCAATGGAAGTAGCTACACCAGACGTGACAGTGGGGCGTACAGGTACGTTCGAAAAAAATAGACCATTCATCTAAAATGGATTTACGCGTCGCGAACGGAACGCTTCAGTTACGCGCCTGGTGTAGCTCATACCTAAGGCCTATGTGTGTGAATGGCTGTTACATTAAGCCAGTGGGTTTTTTTTTACATTTTATTTAGAGGCCTTGGCTATAGGCAGATGAACACCATTATGAACTGAGTGGTAGGCCTATATCCTATCAAAACAGTTTTAAAAAACTACAGTCTAAAAGACAGTCTAACCACAGGTGAAAACAACTGATGTAGGCCTAGCTGTAATTTCCTAATTTTGCTGTATTGAGGAGGGGACATACTTTAAAATAAAACAAATGTTTTGATCTAATCAAAGGTGCACCTAGCCTACAAATATGGTTATTGTAGTCAACCATATTTCACTAATGCCTTCATGATTACTTTCCATCCACAACATAACAAATACATGGAATCAATTAATTTGTTATGACATCACTGCAATTTACGCCTCTCTCTCTCTGACATTTTGTAATTCTTTTATTTCTTTGAAAATGTCAAAGCTTAAGTGATTGGGACAGAAACATGAGATCGAAAGAAAAAGTTTTTTTCCTTCTCATCTTGTAATACATATATGAACATGACAATGTATGAACATGTAAAAGCATTTCAGAAATGTCATTAGAAGTCAGCACACTTATTTAAATGCTGGGCTAAGTGCAAAGCCTAAAGTCGAATAAAAACTTAGGAAAGATCCTAAGCACAAACATAGGTGGGTCAGCTAAAAGTTGTCACGTCTCATGATGCTGTTAATTCATGCACAGGAACTTTGCTCATATACTGACTTTGCATTTTACCCATCATTTGAATTAGGGCCCATAATGTGAGTTACGGCTTAAAATGTACAGTGACAATCAAATGTACACGTGATTTTATTATTGACAAACGTGATTTTATTATACTTTGTCAAATTTGTAATTTCAAAATTTTCTGATTTAGTGAATACAGTCAAACTTTTATAGCCTCAAATTCTTATCAGGCTGGCTTTCAGGCTACAACTTTCAGTCTCATCCAGAAGACATTACCTTATTCCCACATCTTATATCCATCCTGATAGCAGTCATTTTTAAGAGTATATTCCCTCCTCAGGGGCTCCGGCACAGACAGGAGAGCGCTCTAATGGCAGCTTCAGCTGAGACCCAGCAGCAGGAAGATGTGGCTGAGTCTGCACAGCTTATCATAAGACATCTCATCTGTAAACATCTCAGTAGATTTTTGCTATATCCACAATGCCATTTAATTACTGTCTTGCATTTAGATTCTGTTTTCGTGGCCTACTTTTCATGTAGATGTGCAATTCAAGGACCATAAAGATTGGTCCTGTGGGAATGCTCCAGAGAGTGGAACAAATTAAGGTCATCCAAGAAGTAGATTTTTGTATTTTAACTCATGCACCTGCTGATCATAATCAATTATCTGAAATCAGATTGTGAGAGGATTTGCACAAGTCATTTTCATTATTCATGACTGTTGTTGACCAATAAATTTGTCATACAGATGACTTTCAGATGGGAGCTTAGTACACAATTTTGTTGCTGAACCTAACTCTTGTAAAACTATTAGGCTAATTGTGATGTCTAATGCTACATTTATCATCATCAAATATTCAATAAAAACGTGAACACTTTTAGATGCTGTGTATGTATTAGTCAATAAGTATCTTCTCTACAGGCACGTGAACCAATTGAGCAAGAATCAATTCAAAAGAAGTCTGGTGGAAGACTGAGGAGGAAGATGAGCATAGAGGAGCAACCCATCCCCATCATCTGTCCTGTAATGAGTTGACTCAACCCAATTGAGGCATGTGACATTCTGCAGCGTTGTAAATCTATAAGAAATCGATGATACAGTCGATGTCTTGTGGTCATACATAACATTGTCAGTGTTAAAAATAGTGCTAAAATCTTTTTTTTTTTTTGCAAATTTAGTGACAGAAACTAATCTCACCATAACTAGTGCAGACAAGTAAAATCTGTACAGTACATTCATTTTTGGTGGGTTGAGTAATGTAGCTAGCATGAGTAATGTAGCCTGAATAGATGGTGTCAATTGAAAGAAAGGCATAGAATGCTAATGTGGAAATGGCACAACTGTTGTAAATGTCAATTTGCCAAAAATTAACATCAACATTGACAGAAACTGCTTGCACTCATTTAACAGAAACGGAAATGTCAGTCACAGCTGGCTGAAAAAAAAAACACTTTGCGGAGGAGGGTGTGGAATACATAACATGGTCCATATTTATAACAGCAAAATTGAAACTACAGTTCAGAGTATCCTGGCACTGAAAGGAAATCAAAATACATTTAGTCTTGTATCTGCCAGTGTCATTCTGCCAGCTGATGGGGTGTCGGAGTGAAACAGCAGGATTTTTCCAATGTACGGCCACAAGGTGGCAGTGTTGATCACAAGTTTCCACAGCAATAAATGAACTGACATCTGTATTTAAATTTGGTACCTATGTGATCTATGACTGCAGCTAACTTCCCCATCACACACCACTAAGCAGTCACACAAATAGATATACATACAAGTGGGAAACAGATTACACACAAACAGGCACAAACACACATGCACACACATATTCAACAGTGTAGCTTTATAATTTAATTGTATCAGGCAGGTCCAACTGTCATCACAATCTGTTATACGCTGATCATCTTACACGGTTGATTGTCATGCAGTGCTTTACATACACTTGGTGTGCTGTATTTAAATGAGGAGTCAATGCTGTTTAATTCTGCAGGGCTCGTGCTTGTGGAGGCGTGTGAACAGGGGAGAGGGGGTGTGATAGAACTGTGTGCATCGTGTGGTGCCATAAACAAACAGCCTGACAAACAATCTAAATGAACACCTACACAACGTGCAATAAATCCTACTCTGCTTGGGAGAAAAATGAAACTACATGTGCTTGTAGTCCCTGTGTAGGCCCACACACGCTCGTGTACACACACACACATACACACAATTTGTTAAAAAAAAATATCTCACAGACACATACAGACATCACCTGTGTCAAAAGAACTTACATTAATATGAGAAGAACACATGTGGCCATACACACACACACACACAATCGTTATATCATGGTTCTGAGTGACACACACACACACACACAATTGTTTTATCATGGTTCTGAGTGACACACACACACACACACACACACACACAATCCTCATATCATGCTTCTGAGTGACACACACACATCATAATATGACCACGGTGTGATCAGGTCCACTCCCCTTAGTAACACCTGGCTCAGTGAGCTGAGGGCTGTGACCGTGTGACAGGTGGGCCGTGGAGTGATGCGGGTCGTCTTTGTTTTGACTCGTGTCGCTGCCGTCGCATCTGTGGCCGTGACGGAAGCCGGCCTGCGTCCCACGGCCGACAGGGCTCACCTGTCACAGAGGGTTACCCAGAGACTGCACTGATTCTGCCTGGCTTATAGCTCAGTAGAAAGGAAAAACATACACACACATGCACACACGTACAGTCAAATGCTGATGCCTATCATTTGTTCTAGAGGTTTCTTTGCTGACCGGCTTTTTTTTGTTACATTATATTTAACACAGGGATGATGTTAAAGGTAAAAGCATTTTTAACATTAGTAAGGCTTAAAGATTATTGTATCGCATAAGCAATTTTAAAGTGTTATCTGATATCTAATAAGTTTCCAGTGCTCATAGTATATTGATAGGGATCATTAAGTACTATTACATTTCAGGTTATCCAAACAAGAAACTACATATCCGAACAATGTGCATACAGATACATTCTAGACATCCCTACATGAATGAAAAACAAATACATCATGCAGCCCGCTCTTCCACCAACAGGTTTAGTATCTATATCTCTCCATCCATCCCTCCATCTCTCATTCTCATTTTTCTTTCTCTGTCTGTCCATCTCCATCTCCTCCTGTCAAGTACTTTCTGAATGAGGACCCCTGGTACGTTGCTGCCTTCAGCCACCAAGGAATCTCACTGCTAATTAACAGAGATTAGAGCGCAATTAGAGACCCATTAATCACATACTTATTAGTTTAGCCATGCAGAGAGGCAGAGAGGAGGACAGAGAGAGAGAGAAAGGGAGGGAGAGAGAAATGGAGACAGACAGAGATGGGGAGACAGGGAGTGGACAGGTCTGTTAAAGTGAACTCGACAACCTCAGCATGACTCCCCCCCCCCCCCCCCCCCTCCCCTACCGCTCAGGGGGGATGTGTAGCAGAGGCGATGCGCTGGTCCGTGGGGTGTGTGTTCAGCTGTGTGTTTGAGTGAGACACGGCGCGAGCGCCTGTAGAGAGAACTGCAAGGAGAGCCAAGTGTGAGTATGTGCATGTATGTGATTCTTTGTTTGCTTAAGATAGAGGAAAGGGGGAGTGAGAGAGAGAGAGAAAGAGAGAGTGCAGAGCTGAGTGAGAGAAGGTGAGAGGAGGTTGCTAGAAAATGAATATTTAAATCATTATTTGTCTTTCTCTTGCTCCTCTCTCATCCACCCTAAACCCCCCCCCCCCCCCCCCAACACCACCCCTTGCTTGTACCACCCCTCCTCCCCTCGTCAGCAGAAGGGTCAAAAGTCATTCCCTCCTCGTTGTCACAGTTGCCAATCACCTC